>NC_134531.1:121960527-122263557 GCF_050624435.1 Tenrec ecaudatus
TTAGTATTATTCGTCACATTGACATGAAAAAAGTATAAGAATCACATGATAATATCAATAGACGCAGAAAAAGCATTCGACAACATCCAACACCTATTCCTGTTTAAGACACTAGCGAAAATAGGAATGGAAGGAAAGTTCCTCAAGACAATACAAGCTATATATGAAAAACCAACAGCCAAAGTGGTAGTCAATGGAGAAAAGACTAACACAATCCCACTGAAAAAGGGAACCAGACAAGGATGCCCCTTGTCTCCACTCCTATTTAATATCGTGCTGGAGGTTTTAGCTAACAGCATAAGGCAAAGAAGTGACATCAAAGGTATTCGTCTGGGGAAGGAAGAGGTGAAACTATCGTTATTTGCAGATGATATGATTTTATATATGGAAAATCCCAAAAGTTCCACAAGGGGAGTACTGGAAGCAATAGAGGAGTTTGGCAGAGTGGCAGGATACAAGATCAACAAACAGAAGTCCATCGGACTGTTATACACATCAGATAAGACCACAGAAGAAGAGATCAAAAAGGTGGTACCCTTCACAACAGCCAAACACAAACTGAAATATCTAGGGATACACTTGACTGAAAAAACAAAAGATCAGAGGTCTGGGGAAGATGGCCGACAGGGACACCGGCATACTCTGAGAGCTCCTCCAAACAAAGCGGGATTGGCGACCAGGTAGCTGAATAGTAAGAGTCTGGTGAGTGAAATATCCCCCTGGGACAGCACCCCAGTCCTACCCCACGTATTTGTCCTGAGCAGGGGTCTAGGTGAAAGAGGACCGGACTAGTGGGGCATCTCTGGCCACTAAGCTGCCGTGAGCTCACTGGCGACCGGCCTAGGCTCCATCCCCAAACCGGACGCCAGCCCAGAGCCGCTTGCCTGCCCTGCCTAGACAGGGGCAGCAGGTCACGCTCCCCTACTCCAGCGGCCCACTCCCCACTCGCGGATCCCCACTGGGAGAGAAGCTTTCCTCTCCCGCAGTTCCCCTCTCCCCGCAGGGCAGCGATCTGCCCTCGGGCCCATGTCCCTCCCTCCATTCATCCAAGCTCAGGGGAGCGGACCCGCGGGTTGTCTGGCGACCCCCACGGGGGACCATCCACCCGCACCGCTGCCGCGGACGGACCTCTCCACCTGCCCTCCATGCTCCGGCCTCCCACCCCTGCCCGGCCCCGCCAGCCCCTGGCAGCCTAGCGCCAGCTCCACTCCTGGCGGGGACCCTGTGCTGAGCACTTCCCGCCAACAGGAGCCATAGCCCAACCTGCGCCTGTCCCGGACCCTGAGCTTCCGCGGAGCGCCGCGCCCCGCGCTGCTGAGTCTGCCCACCAAGGGCCCCTCCCTGCGCAAGGCACAAGAGTAGGTGCCCTCCCCAGGGTGCTGCGGGGACCCCGGCGGCGGCGACTCTGAGCCTGACCAGAGGAAGGGCGCCATTGCCCCCTGCGGTTTCGCGCCAAGCCTCCTTTGCCGGCGCCATTACCCCCTGCGGTTTCGCGCCAAAAGGGCGGAGAGCGAACACCATTGTTCCCTGCAGTGTCGCGCAGCTATCCGAGGGGCCTCCCCGCGCCCGCTTACAGCCCGGGCAGATCAAACACTCCACCTGCAGTGGAGCCTGGGTCTCGGCTTTGCAGTCCCTGAGGAGCCGTCAGTGAGCTCCAGCCAGCTCTCACCACCTGGGGCCCTGTTGGGTCCCCAGTGCCAGCCCTAAGCCTGCCGCAGCCCGCCCCAGCCACCCCAGGAGACGGCACAGTGGCCTGAGCCTCCACACAATAAGGTTACTCCTGTCTCCCAGAAGCATGGGGCCTATTAAAGGATCAAGGAAAAATCAACAGACCACATCACTCCCAACAAAAAAATCAGAGAAACGAGGCACTTTAACAGACCTAACCTCACTCATAGAAGAAACAGATATAGATCAGCCACAAAAGGAAATCTTCAGAACTCTGCTTGCAGTAATACAGGAGCTAAGAGAAGCAAACCAAAATAAGGATGCAACGATAGAAGGGATGAAATGCACAATAGAGGGGATGAAGTCCACAATAGAGGGGATGAATACTATCCACCAAAAGGAACTGCAGAAACTAACAGAGGAGGTAGCAGAGGCCACACAAAAGGTCACAGAAGCTATATCTAGGCTTGAGGAGGCTGAGAACTATATCAGTGAACTCGAGGACGCTCAAACCAAACGAAGCAAGCGAGAAAAACAATCAGATAGGAAAATTAAAGAAACAGAAGACAGCCTGAGATCAATGACAGATGCTATGAAGAGGAATAATATTCGAATAATCGGTCTACCGGAACACAACATAACACACAAATCGACCGCCAAGATAGCAAAGGAATTCCTGGAAGAAAATTTCCCCAACCTAACAAAGGAGAATCCGACTCTCATACAGGAAGCAGAGAGGACACCGGCTAAGCTAAACACCAAGAAGAACACGCCAAGACATATAATTGTAAAATTATCCAACTTAGGGGAAAAAGAGAAAATTCTACGAGCATCAAGAGAAAGGAAGACAGTCACATACAAAGGAACGCAGGTAAGAATATGCTCAGACTTATCAGCAGAAACCATGAAGAGGAGGAGAGAATGGAGCAACATCTTCCAAAAACTGAAAGATAAAAATGCCTCCCCCAGAATCCTATACCCTGCCAAGTTATCCATTAAGATAGAGGGTAAGATAAGGGTCTTCCAGGACAAGGAAGAACTCAAAAAATATACTGCAAGTCACCCGACCCTGCAGAACATACTGGCTGACTCACTATGACCAGAAGATCAAGCTCCAACTAGAACCACCAGGAGACCACCACATAGCCCATCTCCATCTAGAAGCCAACATGCCAGCAACACATACCAGGACAACAGGGCCTCAGATGGAAAAGAGGACAGGATAGAAACCCTCCACTCAAACACAGTACACTGATATGAAGGAAGATAGGCAAAGACCCAAAACACAAAACAGAATATGGCAACCATGAAGCCAGAGATTGTAATAATCACTCTGAATACAAATGGGCTCAATTCATATGTTAAAAGAAAGAGGCTGGAGGATTGGATTAGAAAACATAACCCATCAATCTGCTGCCTGCAAGAGACACACCTTAAGCAAGCAGACAAGCATATGCTGAGAATAAAGGGCTGGCAGAAAGTTTACCAAGCAAATGGTAACTCCAAGAAGGCAGGAGTGGCTATCTTAATCTCTGACAAAATGGATCTCAAGATCAAAAACATGAAAAGAGACAAAGAGGGACATTACATAATGCTCAAAGGCTCAGTAAACCAGGAAGCAATAAGCATACTGAATATTTACGCACCTAATAATGGTGCGGCAAATTTCGTCAAACAAACTATTAAAAAAATGACAGAAGAAATCACGGAAACAACAAGAATAGTGGGGGACTTCAACACTCCACTATCAGAGAAAGACAGGTCACAGGGAAAGAAGCTCAGCAAAGAGGCCAGAGAGCTAAACAATGTAATTAGGCAACAGGGCCTGATAGACATCTATAGAGCCTTTCATTCAAAAGCAAAAGGTTTCACATTCTTCTCCAATCCACACGGATCTTTCTCAAGAATAGATCACATGCTGGGGCACAAGGCCAGCCTGAGTAAATTCAAACACATAGATATTATCCAGACGTCTTTCTCAGACCACCATGCCATAAATCTGGAGATTAATAGGAGGGCACCCAGAAAAGCAAGGGCCACCAATTGGAGAATAAACAACGATCTCCTGCGACATGAATGGGTTAAGGTCCAGATCAGAGAGGATATCAGGAAATTTCTAGAAACTAATGAGAACGAGCATACAACATATCAAAACTTATGGGACACTGCAAAGGCAGTTATTAGAGGTAGCTTGATATCACTGAATGCATACATGAAAAAAGAAGAAAGGCGTATGACAGATATGTTAACACAAAACCTCCAACAACTAGAACAGAGTCAACAGAACTACCCCTCCAATAGCAAGAGAAAAGAAATAATAAAAATCAGGGCGGAGTTAAACCAGTGGGAAGACAAAAGAACAATGCAAAGGATTAACGCAATTAGAAGCTGGTTTTATGAACGAATTAATAAAATTGACACTCCCCTGGCAAAGCTTACCAAAGATAGAAAGGAGCAATCATCAATAGCCAGGATGAGGGATGAATCGGGGGCAATAACAACAGACCCCAATGAGATAAAAAGGATAATCAAGAAGTACTATGAAGTTTTGTATTCTAATGAATTCAGAAACCTGGAAGACATGGATAAATATTTAGAAAAACAATCTATCCCTAGATTATCTGAGACAGAGATCAAGAACCTCAACAAACCCATAGCGAAGGAAGAAATAGAGAGTGTCATCAAAAACCTACCAAGGAAAAAGGCCCCAGGGCCAGATGGCTACACAGCAGAATTTTACCAAACATTCAGGGAAGAGCTGATACCCATCCTCCACAAAGTATTCCAGAACATAGAAAAGAACGGCAAGCTCCCAAACTCATTTTACGAAGCCAGCATTACTTTGGTACCCAAACAGGGAAAAGACCCCACAGGTGTAGAGAATTATAGACCAATATCTCTAATGAACATAGATGCAAAAATCCTTAACAAAATATTGGCCAATAGAATACAAAGGAACATCAAACATATCATTCACCACGACCAAGTAGGATTCATCCCAGCGATGCAGGGATGGTTTAACATCCGAAAATCCATCAATATCATACACCACATCGAGAAGAAAAAGGATAAAAACCATATGATAATATCCATAGATGCAGAAAAAGCATTTGACAACATCCAGCATCCATTCCTAATCAAAACACTCATGAAGATAGGATTGGAAGGTAAGTTCCTCAAGCTCATACAAGCTATCTATGAAAGACCAACAGCCAACATCATAGTCAATGGAGAAAAGACAAGAACAATACCACTGAAAAAGGGTACAAGACAAGGATGCCCCCTGTCCCCTCTTCTATTCAATATCGTTTTGGAGGTTTTGGCTAACAACATAAGACAGCGGAAGGACATCAAAGGGATCCAGTTGGGAGAGGAGGAGGTGAAACTATCGTTATTTGCAGATGACATGATCCTATACATTGAAGACCCCCAAAACTCCACCGTTGGAATACTTACAGCAATAGAGGAATACGGAAGAGTAGCAGGATACAAGATCAATAAACAGAAGTTGGTAGGGTTTCTATACACATCGGACAGGGCCATGGAAGAGGCGATTAAGAGGGAAGTACCCTTCACAGTAGCCAAGAACAAACTGAAATACCTAGGAATATACTTAACAAAAAATACTAAAGACCTTTATAAGCATAATTATAAAACCCTATTACAGGAAACCAAAAGTGACCTTCACAAATGGATGAAGCTCCCCTGCTCATGGTTAGGTAGGCTGAACATAGTAAAGATGACAGTTCTTCCTAAAGCACTCTACAAGTTCAATGCTATACCAATCCAATTACCATCAACCTTCTTCAAAGAACTGGAAAAACTGACCACCAACTTCATATGGAGAGGGAAGAAACCCAGAATTAGCAGAGAACTCCTCAAGAAGAAGGACACAATTGGAGGACTTGCCCTACCTGATTTTAATGCCTACTACACAGCTACAGTGGTCAAAACAGCAATGGTACTGGCACAATGATAGACACTCAGACCAGTGGAAAAGAATAGAAAGCCCAGGAGTAAAATCATCAGCATATAGACAACTGATCTTCGACAAGGGTCCCAAAAACGTCAAGTGGGAAGCAGATGCCCTCTTTAATAAGTGGTGCTGGAAACAATGGATATCCACATGTAGAAAGTTGAAACAAGACGTCTACCTCACCCCATGCACAAGAATACACTCAAGGTGGATCACAGATCTAGAAGTCAAACCCCAAACCATCAGGACCATTAAGGAGGGAATCAGGACTAATCTCAGAGCACTGGCCCAGGGAGCACATAGGCTCACTGCAACAGGGAAGGGGACACACACAGGTGATCTGGAAATCGACAAATGGGATCTAATAAGAATAAAACACCTGTGCACCTCGAAAGACTTTGCCAAGAGGGTGACAAGGCAACCCACAGACTGGGAGAAGATTTTTAGTAATGACACATCAGACAAAGGGCTCATTACTAAAATCTACAACACCATCATGACCTGCAAAAAGAGGAAAACAGTTAACCCCCTAAGGAAGTGGGCAAAAGAAATGAGAAGAACTTTCACTAGAGAGGAGATCAATATGGCCAATAAATATATGAGAAAGTGCTCGAAGTCCCTTGCCATAAGAGAAATGCAAATCAAAACAACCATGAGATACCACCTAACACCCCTCAGGCTAGCCCAGATCAGTAAATCAGAGAGCAACAAGTGTTGGAGGGGCTGTGGTGAAGTAGGAACCCTCCTCCACTGCTGGTGGTCGTGCAGATTTGTACAGACACTGTGGAAAGCAATCTGGCGATACCTAAAGAAAATGGAAATTGATCTACCTTACGACCCAGCCATCCCTCTACTGGGCATAAACCCGGTTGAAGCAGCAAATAAAACACGACCAGTCATACACGCTCCAATGTTTATTGCGGCACAATTCACAATAGCAAAGACTTGGAAACAGCCTAAGTTTCCATCGATAGACGAGTGGATTAGCAAACTTTGGCACATACACACAATGGAGTATTATGCAGCACTAAAAAGCACCGATGAGCACATGAAACACGTTATTTCATGGGAAGAGCTGGAAGGAATTATGTTAAGCGAGGTAAGCCAGACCCAAAGGGACAGGTACAACATGAGTCCCCTGAGGTAAGTACAATCAGCATGACAGAAATGGGGCATTAATCCACCCAAGGGGAGGGTATGGTTTATATCTCCACAGGGAAAGTGGGACCAGACTTCAACCCAGTGTCGCAAGGTGTGAATGCAATATCCCGGCATGGAGGAGGGAACCGGTGGAGAGGTCTGGGAGGCTGGCCCCAGCACCATAAATTAAATGGATTCCTGCCCCTCCCCCGAAAAGAATTTGTTCCAAAGGACGACATTGACTCTGCAGCTCTGGGAGATGGACATATTTGATCAGAGCACACGGGAGCAGATGAAGGGGCAGGAGGAGAGAGTGGAGCACAGCCTGGCCCACCAGGCCGTGATGATGATGTTCCTGAGTAGAGCAGCCAGTCCACAGAGAGAACAACATGGCTGGCCCCACTATGAGACATGATGCCCCTCAGTGACTAGGGGCGATACAGGGGACAGCACTGGAGACACAGTGTGGGAATTGCACCTGACCTGATCCCACCACACCGAGGCAAATCACTGGGGGAGTGCAGCGGAACAGCAAGGGAATGGAGTGGCAAGGTCCCCAGGGAATGCTGAAAGTGGACTTTGGGGCCAGGGCGTGGTGCCCCAACAGACTGGACTGGAAAACGCTCCTAAGGGCCAGCAAACGATCCCTGAACTAACTACAAGCTTTTCTCTTGTGAACTGTTTTGTTCTGTTCTTTGTCAGTGGTTTGTTTTTGTTGTTTTGTTGTCTGGTTGTATACTGTTGCTTTGTGTTCCTCTGTCTAGTTTTCGTGCATGTTAGTGACTCCACAGGTCTGTCTGAATAGGACAGGCTGGATGAACTATCTGGAGGAAAAACTACGGGACAGACAGTTCCGGGGGGACTTGGGGTGGGGGTGGGGGGGTAAGGAAGGGGTGTTAACAAACCCAGGGACAAGGGAAAAACATGGGACCCCAAATGGTAGAGAAGGGGGAGTGACAGGCCTGGTGGGAAATGATCAAGGGTAAGGTTGCTTAGAGAAGAAGTATACTCTAGCCCAGGTGGCGATGAAGCATGGTAGTAGGGCAGGAAGAAGGTCAAGGGAGATGGAGGAAAGAGCTAGGAGTCAAAGGGCATTCATGGAGGTCTAGACAAAGACATGTACATGCAAATATATATAGGAGGATGGGGAAATAGATCTATGTGTCTATATTTATAGGTCAAGTATTAAGGTGGTGGAAGGACCTTGGGCCTCTACTCAAACACTCCCTCAATGCATGAATACCTTCTTTTATTAAATTGGAACTCTATGATGCTCACTCTTCCGACACAACGGCTGGAGCCAAAGTGGGTGAACAAGTAAATGTGGTGAAGAAAGCTGATGGTGCCCGGCTATCAAAAGAGATAGTGACTGGGGTCTTAAAGGCTTCAAGATAAACAAGCGGCCATCTAGCTTCACACCTCCATGATAGGATCGCTGAAGACGAATGGGTGCACAAGCAAATGTGGTGAAGAAAGCTGATGGTGCCCGGCTATCAAAAGAGATAGTGTCTGGGTTCTTAAAGGCTTGAAGGTGAACAAGCGGCCATCTAGCTCAGAAGCAAATAAGCCCACATGGAAGAAGCACACCGGCCAGTGCGATCACGAGGTGCCCAAGGGACCAGGTATAAGGCATCATGCAAAAAAAAAAAAAGATATAAGTGTGTGTATGTATGTGTATATGTATATATGTATGTGTATATATATATTATATTAAATGAAGGGGGAAGTGCAGAGTGGAGACCCAAGGCCCAAGTGTCGGCCAATGGAGATCCCCTCATAGAGGGGTTTAGGAGAGGAGATGGGTTAATTAGGGTGTGAGGTAGTATCGATGAAGAACACAGCTTTCCCCCAGATCCTGGATGCTTCCTCCCCCCAACTACCATGATCCGAATTCTACCTTGCAGGGCTGGATAGGACAGAGGCTGTACACTGGTACATATGAGGGTTGGAGGTACAGGGAATCCAGGGTGGATGATACCTTCAGGACCAAGGGTGTGAGGGACGATGCTGGGAGAGTGGAGGGTGAGTGGGTTGGAAAGGGGGAACTGATTACAAGGATCCACATGTGACCTCTTCCCTGGGAGAGGGACAGCAGAGAAGGGGGGAAGGGAGACTCCGGATAGGGCAAGATATGACAAAATAACGAGGTATAAATTACCAAGGGCATATGAGGGAGGGGGGAAAGGGGAGGGAGGGGGGAAAAAAAAGAGGACCTGATGCAAGGGGCTTAAGTGGAGAGCAAATGCCTTGAGAATGATTGGGGCAGGGAATGTATGGATGTGCTTTATACAATTGATGTATGTATATGTATGGATAGTGGTAAGAGTTGTTTGAGTCCCTAATAAAATGTAAAAGAAGAAAAGAGAAAAAAATGATTAGGGCAAAGACTGTACAGATGTGCTTTACACAATTGATGTATGTATATGTATGAACTGTGAAAAGAATTGTATCAGCCCCAATAAATTGTTAAAATAAATAAATTAATTAATTAAATTTAAAAGAAAAAACAAAAGATCTATATAGGGAAAACTATAGAACACTATTACAAGAAACCAAGAGCGACCTCAACAAATGGAAGAATATTCCATGCTCTTGGATTGGGAGACTTAATATACTTAAGATGTCAGTTCTGCCAAAGGCCCTATATAAGTTTAATGCTATCCCGATACAATTACCATCATCTTTCTTCAAAGAAATGGAAAAACTGATTACCAACTTCATATGGAGAGGGAAAAAGCCCAGAATTAGCAGAGAACTCCTCAAGAAGAAGGACACCGTGGGAGGGCTTGCTTTACCTGACTTTGGCACATACTATACAGCCACAGTTCTCAAAACTGCATGGTATTGGTACAATTACAGATACTCAGACCAATGGAAAAGAACTGAAAACCCAGAAATAAAAGCATCAGCATACACACAGCTGATCTTTGACAAGGGCCCCCAAAAGATCAAATGGGAAGCAGATGCCCTCTTTAACAAGTGGTGCTGGAAAAAATGGATATCAACATGCAGAAAAATGAAGCAAGACCCTTATCTCACTCCATGCACAAGAATAAACTCAAGGTGGATCACAGACCTTGAAGTTAAACCCCCAACTATTAGGGCCATCAATGAGGGAATTGGGACCAACTTGAGAACTTTGGCGCAGGGAATACACAGGCTATCAGAAATAGGGAAGGGCACAAACACAAAGGAGGCACAAATCGACAAACGGGATATACTGAAGATAAAACACTTGTGTACATCTAAAGAATTCACCAAGAGAGTAATAAGAGAGTCCACAGACTGGGAAAATATCTTTAGCAATGACACATCAGACAAAGGCCTTATTACTAAAATCTACAGTACTCTGCTAGCTTCCAAAAAGAAAAAAACCAATAGCCCACTTGAAAGGTGGGCAAAGGACTTAAACAGAAGTTTCACAGGGGCAGAAATCCGAATGGCCAACAAACATATGAGAAAATGTTCCCGATCTTTAGCCATAAGAGAAATGCAAATTAAAACAACAATGAGGTACCACCTGACACCCTCAAAGGTAGCCCAATTCAAAAAATCAGAAAGCAACAAGTGTTGGAGGGGCTGTGGGGAGACAGGAACTCTCATCCACTGCTGGTAGGACTGTAAGTATGTACAGCCACTATGGAAATCAATCTGGCGATACCTAAAACAGATGGAAATACAGTTACCATATGACCCAGCAATCCCCCTACTGGGCATATACCCAGAAGAGGCAAGAAACAAACCAAGACCAGACATCTGTGCTTCAATGTTCATTGCGGCACAGTTCACAATTGCAAGGAGTTGGAAGCAACCCAAATTTCCATCAACTGACGATTGGATTAAAAAACTGTGGTATATACATACAATGGAATACTACACATCACTAAAAAGCAGTGATGAACGCATGAGGCACATAGCTGCATGGGAAGAACTGGAGGAAATCATGCTAAGCGAAGTAAGTCAGGCACAAAAGGACAAGTACAACATGAGTGCGCTGAGGTAAGAATTTAAAAAAAATTTTTTTTTAAAAAGCAAAAGTGGCATAGGGAAAAAAGTTACTGTATACAAACATTTTAGGGGTGAAGACGGTGTAGTATGGAAGAGACCAGACCAAAACCAGGGATGTACATGGTAGACAATGGTGGAGGAGGTGGGGAAAGGAAAACAAAAGGATGAATACAAGGAAGAAAAGGGTAGTGGGGTCATGGGGCATTAATCCACCCAAGGGGAGGGTATTGTTTATATCTCCACAGGGAAAGTGGGACCAGACTCCAACCCAGTGTCGCAAGGTGTGAATGCAATATCCCGGCATGGAGGAGGGAACCGGTGGAGAGCTCTGGGAGGCTGGCCCCAGCACCATAAATTAAGTGGATTCCTGCCCCTCCCCCGAAAAGAATTTGTTCCAAAGGACGACATTGACTCTGCAGCTCTGGGAGATGGACATATTTGATCAGAGCACACGGGAGCAGATGAAGGGGCAGGAGGAGAGAGTGGAGCACAGCCTGGCCCACCAGGCCGTGATGATGATGTTCCTGAGTAGAGCAGCCAGTCCACAGAGAGAACAACATGGCTGGCCCCACTATGAGACATGATGCCCCTCAGTGACTAGGGGCGATACAGGGGACAGCACCGGAGACACAGTGTGGGAATTGCACCTGACCTGATCCCACCACACCGAGGCAAATCACTGGGGGAGTGCAGCGGAACAGCAAGGGAATGGAGTGGCAAGGTCCCCAGGGAATGCTGAAAGTGGACTTTGGGGCCAGGGCGTGGTGCCCCAACAGACTGGACTGGAAAACGCTCCTAAGGGCCAGCAAACAATCCCTGAACTAACTACAAGCTTTTCTCTTGTGAACTGTTTTGTTCTGTTCTTTGTCAGTGGTTTGTTTTTGTTGTTTTGTTGTCTGGTTGTACACTGTTGCTTTGTTTTCCTCTGTCTAGTTTTCGTGCATGTTAGTGACTCCACAGGTCTGTCTGAATAGGACAGGCTGGATGAACTATCTGGAGGAAAAACAACGGGACCGACAGTTCTGGGGGGACTTGGGGTGGGGGGGTAGGGGGGGTAAGGAAGTGGTGTTAACAAACCCAGGGACAAGGGAAAAACATGTGACCCCAAATGGTAGAGAAGGGGGAGTGACAGGCCTGGTGGGAAATGATCAAGGGTAAGGTTGCTTAGAGAGGAGGTATACTCTAGCCCAGGTGGCGATGAAGCATGGTAGTAGGGCAGGAGGAAGGTCAAGGGAGATGGAGGAAAGAGCTAGGAGTCAAAGGGCATTCATGGAGGTCTAGACAAAGACATGTACATGCAAATATATATAGGAGGATGGAGAAATAGATCTATGTGTCTATATTTATAGGTCAAGTATTAAGGTGGCGGAAGGACCTTGGGCCTCTACTCAAACACTCCCTCAATGCATGAATACCTTCTTTTATTAAATTGGAACTCTATGATGCTCACTCTCCCGACACAACGGCTGGAGCCAAAGTGGGTGAACAAGTAAATGTGGTGAAGAAAGCTGATGGTGCCCGGCTATCAAAAGAGATAGTGACTGGGGTCTTAAAGGCTTGAAGATAAACAAGCGGCCATCTAGCTCAGAAGCAACAAAGTCCACATGGAAGAACACACCAGCCTGTGTGATCGAGTGGTCCCAAAGGGATCAGTTACCAGGCATCAAAGAACAAAAAATCATATCATTGACTGCACACCTCCATGATAGGATCGCTGAAGACAAGTGGGTGCATAAGCAAATGTGGTGAAGAAAGCTGATGGTGCCCGGCTATCAAAAGAGATAGTGTCTGGGGTCTTAAAGGCTTGAAGGTGAACAAGCGGCCATCTAGCTCAGAAGCAAATAAGCCCACATGGAAGAAGCACATCGGCCAGTGCGATCACGAGGTACCCAAGGGACCAGGTATAAGGCATCATGCAAAAAAAAAAAGATATAAGTGTGTGTATGTATGTGTATATGTATATATGTATATATGTATGTGTATATATGTATATATATATCATATTAAATGAAGGGGGAAGTGCAGAGTGGAGACCCAAGGCCCAAGTGTCGGCCAATGGAGATCCCCTCATAGAGGGGTTTAGGAGAGGAGATGGGTTAATTAGGGTGTGAGGTAGTATCGATGAAGAACACAGCTTTCCCCCAGATCCTGGATGCTTCCTCCCCCCAACTACCATGATCCGAATTCTACCTTGCAGGGCTGGATAGGACAGAGGCTGTACACTGGTACATATGAGGGTAGGAGGTACAGGGAATCCAGGGTGGATGATACCTTCAGGACCAAGGGTGTGAGGGACGATGCTGGGAGAGTGGAGGGTGAGTGGGTTGGAAAGGGGGAACTGATTACAAGGATCCACATGTGACCTCTTCCCTGGGAGAGGGACAGCAGAGAAGGGGGGAAGGGAGACTCCGGATAGGGCAAGATATGACAAAATAACGAGGTATAAATTACCAAGGGCATATGAGGGAGGGGGGAATGGGGAGGGAGGGGGGTGGAAAAAAGAGGACCTGATGCAAGGGGCTTAAATGGAGAGCAAATGCCTTGAGAATGATTGGGGCAGGGAATGTATGGATGTGCTTTATACAATTGATGTATGTATATGTATGGATTGTGGTAAGAGTTGTTTGAGTCCCTAATAAAATGTAAAAGAAGAAAAGAGAAAAAAAATGATTAGGGCAAAGACTGTACAGATGTGCTTTATACAATTGATGTATGTATATGTATGAAATGTGAAAAGAATTGTATCAGCCCCAATAAATTGTTAAAATAAAAAAATTTTAAAAAAAAAAGAGATAGTGTCTGGGGTCTTAAAGGCTTGAAGGTGAACAAGCGGCCATCTAGCTCAGAAGCAAATAAGCCCACATGGAAGAAGCACACCGGCCAGTGCTATCACGAGGTGCCCAAGGGACCAGGCATAAGGCATCATGCAAAAAAAAAAAGATATAAGTGTGTGTATGTATGTGTATATATGTATATATGTATGTGTATATATGTATATATATATATCATATTAAATGAAGGGGGAAGTACAGAGTGGAGACCCAAGGCCCAAGTGTCGACCAATGGAGATCCCCTCATAGAGGGGTTTAGGAGAGGAGATGGGTAATTAGGGTGTGAGGTAGTATCGATGAAGAACACAGCTTTCCCCCCAGATCCTGGATGCTTCCTCCCCCCAACTACCATGATCCGAATTCTACCTTGCAGGGCTGGATAGGACAGAGGCTGTACACTGGTGCATATGAGGGTTGGAGGTACAGGGAATCCAGGGTGGATGATACCTTCAGGACCAAGGGTGTGAGGGACGATGCTGGGAGAGTGGAGGGTGAGTGGGTTGGAAAGGGGGAACTGATTACAAGGATCCACATGTGACCTCTTCTCTGGGAGAGGGACAGCAGAGAAGGGGAGAAGGGAGACTCCGGATAGGGCAAGATATGACAAAATAACGATGTATAAATTACCAAGGGCATATGAGGGAGGGGGGAATGGGGAGGGAGGGGGAAAAAAAAAGAGGACCTGATGCAAGGGGCTTAAGTGGAGAGCAAATGCCTTGAGAATGATTGGGGCAGGGAATGTATGGATGTGCTTTATACAATTGATGTATGTATATGTATGGATTGTGGTAAGAGTTGTATGAGTCCCTAATAAAATGTAAAAGAAGAAAAGAGAAAAAAATGATTAGGGCAAAGACTGTACAGATGTGCTTTATACAATTGATGTATGTATATGTATGAACTGTGAAAAGAATTGTATGAGCCCCAATAAATTGTTAAAAAAAAAAATGTTGTTCTAGTAAGTGTGGTAGTTAAGCCAGTCAGTTCTGACTCATAGTGGCCCTATGTACAGCAGAATGAAACAATACACCATAACGCCATCCTTATAATCTTATGTTCAAGCCTCTCATTGCACCTACTGTGTCAGTGCATCACATTAAGGATACTCAGCGCTTCATCAGCTTGCTGAAACATTTCCATTGGTGTGCTGTCAATTCCTGGAGCCTTGTTTTTCACTAACACCTTCAAATGCAGCTTGGCTTCTTCCTTCAGTACTATGCATTCTCAATCATATCCTACCCCTAAAATGGTTCAATGCCAACTCATTCTTTTTGGTATAGTATCTGTGTATCCTTTGCATCTTCTTTTGATGCTTTCTGCATCATTCAATATTTTGCCATTGGAATCTTTCAATGTTACAATTTGAGGCTTGCATTTTTTTCTTGAGTTTTTTCAGCTTAAGATATGCAAAATATATTCTTCCTTTTTGGTTTTCTAACACCAGGTCTTTGCACATTTCCTTAGAATACATTACTGTCTTTTCAAGCTACTTTAAAATTTTCTATTCAATCTTTTTACAAACCCTGATGTTGTAGTGGTTGTGTTTTTCACTGCTAAACATAATGTGCACAGTTATAAAATACCAGTGGCTCCTTGGAAGAAAACTAGGCTTTCTACTCTCATGATGAGTTATAATCTCAGAAACCCTTAGAAATAGGTCTACTCTGCCTTATAGGTCACTAAGAGTAGGAATAGACTAAAGAGCAGTGAGTTTGCTTTGGTGGACACTACAATTAAGTTCACACTTCATAGTTCTTTCTGACATTGGTTATTATCTTTTTAGCTTGGCTTTTTAATGACCTTTGGTTTCTTTATGAATGATGGTCGTGATGTCATCCCACAGCTCATCAAGTCTTCTGGTATATGTGTAACATCTGTGTATGAGATGTTATCAAATCTAGTGGGATTGACTCAAGGTCAGAGTTTGGCTCCCATGGACTTGTTTCATTTTTCTTCACCTTCAACCTGAACTTTCATAAAAGCAATTAATTGTCTGTTCCACAGAAGGTCCTTGCTCTGGTTTTAACTGCTCACAACGAGCTTCTCTATCATCTCCTCACAGATGTCATTAATTTAATTTCTTTGTATTCCACCTGGAGAAGTCTACTAAGTGTACAGCCTCCTTTTTGGAAGATTATGAAGTATACCGCTATGAAGAAGTCATTGGACTTACAAAATTCTATCATGCTATTTCCAGCTTCATTTGTATCAACAATACCATGTTTTCAACTACTTTTCCTTACTCTATCTTCTAACTGTTGCATTCCAAACTCCAATAATTACCAATATATCTGGATTGTATGTTAAATCAATTTCAGGCTGAAACATTGGTAGAATTTTCCAATTTCTGCATTACTTTACTATAAAGTACTTTAAAGTGCATTCACTACTTTAGTAGTCGGTGCATAATGTTGAATAATAATTGTATTGATTAGATTTTGTTGAATTTGGATGGAAATTAACTCTTACAAGATAGCACTGTTCTTCAAGATAGGTTTTTATAAAAGTTGTAAGAGCTCCAAAAAGTTATTTAAAAAAATAAATAGGTCTTTTACTAATACAAAAAAGACTGACAAGGTATGCTCCAAAACGTACAACTTCAAATCTCTATAAAATCAATAGATTCTCAACATTCTAAATGTCCTTTCTGAAAATGAATGTGACCTCATTCATAGTAGTTTCCTAACATAGCAAACCATAGGATTTTCTGATTCAAAATTGCCAATATCAGTCCATTTCAGCTCACTAATGCCTAGAATGTTGATCTTTATACATTCCATTTCATTTTTTATGCTTCCAAATTTCCTAGATTCATATTTTGTACATTCTAAGTTCTGTTTACCAGTAGATGTTTGCAAATGTTTCTTCTCACTGTGAGAAGGCAGTCCTTCCTCAGTTATATTTTCAGTGCCTTCTGACCTGAGCGGCCCATCTTCTTGCGCTCTCTCGGACTATATTCTGTTCAAGATGCTTCAGAATATGACAATGTCCCACTGTTATTCATAAGATTTTCAGTGGCTGATTCCTCAGAAGTGAACACCCTATTCCTCCTTTGTAGTCTCTTCTTATTCTGGAAGCTGTGTTTGAAACCTGTCACTCTGGGTGTATTTGAAATATTCGTGACACAGCTTCTAGCATCAAAGTAACATACAGCTCACAAACTGACAGACAAGTGGTGGTTCCAAAAACCAGGCAGAAAAAAAACCCCAAGAAATTCTAAAAATGTTAAAAAGATAACAAAGAAATGTTACAAACAACTTTACGGCAATAAATTCAGCAATTCAGATGATTTGTATAAATCCTTGAAAGGTACAAATTATCAAATATTACGCATCAAAAATAGACATTTTAAATTGTCTTTTGGTTAATACATTGCATTTGTAATTCAGAACTTTCCCACAAAGAAAAACTACAGGTTCAGATGGCTAAACTAGTCAATTCTATCAAATATTAAAGAAAAATAATAAAGTCATATATAACTACTTCTTGAAATTAAAAGAGAAAATAAAAATTGTCAATCATTTTATGAGGGCAGCATATATCTAATACAAAACAAATTGACAAGGCTTGCCCAAAACGTACAACTCCAACTCTCTAATAAACCAAGACAGTTTCAACATTTTAAGAATAATAGGTAACTTCCTAAAATTGATCAATGGAATCTACAAAATGATAGTGACTAGTATATCAACAGTATCCACTGAGGTTGAGTTCAAGGTAAAGATTCTGGCTTTCACCACTTCTGTTAACCGTTATTGGAGAGCCTATTGCTGTTGTTAGTTGTTATCAACTCATTTCCAAATCATGGGATCCCATTTGCTACAACGTGAAACTGCTCCATATACCCTATAATCTTAACAAGAGTAGACTAACGAAGGGTAAGGTAGAGTGGAAGTGCCAACTGCTAAGTTAGGAGTTGAATGCAAATCACTTCCTCACCCTTTTTAGAGATCCTAGTTATTGCAATAAGACATGAAGACAAAAAAATAAAGGAATAGATATCAGAAAAGGGGAAGTAACTGACCTTATCTACAATGAGAGCACTGCTAGAGAATTTACAAAACTATGCAAGGGGCTTAAGTGGAGAGCAAATGCCTTGAGAATGATTGGGGCCGGGAATGTATGGATGTGCTTTATACAATTGATGTATGTATATGTATGGATGGTGATAAGAGTTGTATGAGTCCCTAATAAAATGTAAAAAAAGAAAAGAGGAGAAAAAAATAATTAGGGCAAAGACCGTACAGATGTGCTTTATACAATTGATGTATGTATATGTATGAACTGTGATAAGAATTGTATGAACCCCAATAAATTGTTAAAATTAAAAAATAAATAAATAAAATAAAATGTAAAAAAAACTATTTCCTCAAGTAATAAATGAATTTCGTAAAGTTACTACAGAGTTAATATAAAAAAATCAGCTTCTTTCTAGTACACTGTTGTTGGATGTTATCAAATCACTTGTAACTCATACTGATCCCATTCAACAGCATAACTGACTCATTGACTTTTCTTTTTTTATATAAGATCATTTTATTGGGGACTTTTACAGCTCTTATAACTTTCCATACATCAATTGCATCAAACATATTTGTACACATGTTGCCATCATAATTTCCAAAACAATTTTTACTTGAGCCCTTGGTATAAGCTCCTCTCTTTTCTCCTCCCTCCCCAACCCTCTCACCCTCGTTAATCCTTGATAAATCACATATTGTCATTGGTTTTTCTTGGTTGCATTCTTTACATACGAATATTGCCAGGTTTGGCCCCTAGGGAGCTGCAGGGTGGGTTCAAACCACTAACTTATCAGGTAGCAGTTAAGCCCCTGACCTGCTGCACAACAGAGCTTCTTATATTTGGAAACAAAAAGTTAAATATCATTTTTATTCTACCTACAATAGTGCCAAAAACATAAAATAACTAGTAATTAATCCAAGAGAAGACCTCTAAAATATCTAATTGAAAATGAAAAAACATTACTGAGAAAAATTAAAAGTAGGTCTCGTTCAGTGTTTCCCAAAGTAGGAGGCACTGCCCGACTGGGAAAGTGCTGGCAAATCCCGAGGGCCGCAAAAGCAGAGTTCTATAGCGCTTCCTGGATTGTGGGCTCCAGTACAAACGTTTTTTACTTGCCGGCGGGGGGTGGGGGGGAAGGGGGGTGTTGAGGGGTTTTGTTGCTGCTTTCTGAAAAGGGAGCTATAGGCAAATAATTTGGGGATATATGGTCTACATAACTGGGTAGTTACATAATTTTTCACATATTAACACAACAATTCTCCCAAAGTAAATCAACAGATACAATATAACCCTAATCCAAATTGTAGTAAGCTTTTTTTTAATAGAAATTGACAACATGATCTAAAATGTATAAAGGCTGAATTCTTATGAAGCAGCTCCCTTCTTCCCAGGACTTCCCTCTTACTGCTAAACACTCCTACATATAACATAATAAATATGCATAGGAAATGGCAAAAGGTTTAGGGACCTTGACAATTGGCAAAGCAGTAAATTCACTGAAGACTTGACACTGCACAGGTTTTCAACCAACAACTACCAACCAAGGTATTTAGGTACCATCAAGTCACTTCCAATTCGTAGCACTCTATGTATAACAAAGCAAAACACGGTCCAGGCCTGTGTCATCCACACGCTGTTAGGTTTAAGCCCATTTTGGAGAAGGAAAAAAAGATGCGGTTTCTCTAGCTACCCAAAAAGCAGCATAAACGTAATCTCTCCCATAGTTATATATCCTACTCTAAAAATATATAAATTAATCATTCAATTACCAGTCTAATAATAAATCAATAGTCTGAATCCTTTTTAATTTAAAATCTATCAGCCAATAATAATTACTGGGTAAACAGCATCTTAGTAATCAAAGGAAAACCAGCTGAGTCTCATATCAATACTCTGCCATACTGCATAGACTTTTAAAAATAATTTGCTCATTAGGTTCAACATATTTCGCTATAGAACTAAAACGCTACCACTCCTGTGCGCAGTCCAACCTGTTATGGTTGTCATATATAATTTCCTTGAGAGCAAGGGAGAACACAACATTCTCCATTTTTTTACCACTTTCTTTGAAGCCTGTTATGGATTTAATGACTAGGTTGAGTCCTTTTTTGCTTTTTACCTGCATTAATTTACCTTTCTTCACTGAAGCGACGACCAATCTTGACTTTACATTTTTCCTGCGGGAGACATGCTGCCAGGAGAGGAACTGTTCGCAACACTTTGCTTTCCTTTAATTAAAAAGTTACATCGATTTTTATTTAAACATATTTTTAGAAATATTGTGATGAACATTTGATTCTTAACTTTATATAATACTTCCAAATGTCTTTTCTTCTATAAGAAAGCATCTTTAAAACAGGAAATCCTAGAATTTAGAATTTTTATCTCATAACTTATTAATAGATATATAAAAAATGACCTTTTATAATTTTTGGATTCTCTCATAAAATAGCTCATCAGAGATTACTATTTGCTATTTAAATTAAAAGCATAGCTTATTATATTTAGCAAATTTATAGAATTGTTATTTTTATTACTTCAACTTATATTTTCCATTCTACATTAAAAAACAAATATGAAACGATTACATTTGCGTATTTTCTAAAATGATGATGGCACATTAAATTCCCCTCAAAATTATAGTCACATAAAATTTTACCCGGGTGTAAAACTAACTTTTCTAACTTTCTATTAAATGAGAGAAAAACATAAACAATGCCAATCAAGATTTAATAAGTTTTTAAGTGTAAAATCACAGTGTCCCCTAGGAAACTATATAGAGGTAATCCCAAAACACAGCTAACACTGACCTTTTAAGTAACTGACCTAAAATCTAGGATAATTTATTCTAACTCCTAGTTGCCCTTTACAACTGATCTAACAGTACCCCTTGTCCACCAACCTCACTAGATTTGGTAGCCAGTACATTTTATCTGCACCAATGCAATTTGTGCGATCTCATTCACAGCACTTACCCAAAAATCATATCTTACTAAATGTCATGTTCCCAAGATACTTTGCCAAGCACACAGTAAATGTTCCATTTTAATTGAACGAACAAGTATTTGAGAATAGGAGTCAGTGAGCAAGCAACTGAACAAATGTGAAGCAATCTGATAAGTCTTTTCTATTCTAGAAATGTCAAAACATGCAGATGGAATTAATATGCCCACAACAAAAGAATGAAGACTAACTGGAATGTCTTTAACTCCAAGTTTTCTACTGCCTTCTTTAATTAAAACTACTTTATAAATGTGTAATTAAAACTACTTTATAAATGTGAAAATTCTCTGAAGGAATAAAAATATGAGGGGGCTTTAAAGAGTGCAGGGAATATTTGCATTATCTTTTAATTCCATTGTCCAAAACTTTTTGAAGTCCCCTCACAGAAGAAAACAACAAATAACACCAATAACAGCCACCATGTAAAGGTAAAATGGCAATTAATTAATCAACATAACAGTGAATTAGCTTTCAATTTCTGTCATAACAAATTATCATAAATTGCGGTAAATACAGTACAAATTTATTATGGTATTTATTATCTTACATTTCTAAATAACAGAAGTCTAAACTTTAGGTATTAGGTGGCATTCTTGAAGTTTTAGGATAGAATGCATTTCTTTGCTTATTCAAGTTGATGGCAAACTTCAGATCTTTATGCTTGAGGGACTGAGTGCCTTTATTTCCTTGCTTGCTGAAAGCTGAATGTGCTTCAAAAAGCCACATTCCTTAGCTCCTGGCCCACTTCCTCCGTTTTCTAAGCCAGCAACAGAGTTGACTCTCACTCCCATTTGGAATCACTCCCATGTCTCCTTTCATCATTACTTAAATAACCAAAAACCAAACTCACTGCCATCAAGTCAATTCTAACTCATACTGTCCTCCTGTGGCTTTCCGAGACTGTAACTGTTTATAGAAGTAGAAAACCCAGTCTTTCTTCGGCAGAACTGCTGGTAGTTTCAAACTGCTGATGACGTGGGGCTCCTATTGTTTAAACATTCCACTAACACCAAACTCACTGCTGTCAAGTCAATGCTGACTCATAGCCACAGCCCTGTGGGCTTCCGAGACTTTAGCTGTTGACGGCAGTGAAAAGGACAATCTATCTCCAGAGGATCATGGGTCAATATGTAACCACTATGCCACCAGGGATAGTTTAAATAAAGCAGGGCTATTTCAATTTTAAAAACTAATTAGGTTGGGGCCACCTAGATGATTCAGGAAAATCACTTCCTCTTAAATGCATAGCCTTTATCTTATCTGCAATGTCTCTTTAGCATGTAATTTAACTGACCTACACGTTTCAAGAATTCTTGTTGTTCCTGTTAGGTACCATCGAGTCAGTTCCGACTCATAGAATGAAACACTGCCTGGTCCTGCACTACTCTCACAATTGTTCTGACGTTTGAGTTCAGTGTTACAATATGTCTTGTACAGACCCTTCCTCTTCTACACTGACCGTCTACTTTATCAAGCATAATGTCCTTCATCAGGGACTGGTGTCTCCTGATAACATATCCAAAGTACTTGAGATGAAGTCTCGCCATTGGTGCCTCAAAGGAATATTCTGGCTGTACTTCTTCCAAGATAGATGTTTGTTTTTTTTCTTTTGGCAGTCCATGACACTTGCAATATTCTTCTGCCAGAATATAATAAAAATGTAACCATTCTTCTTTGGTCTTCTTTATTTAATGTCCAATTTTCATATGAAGTGATTGGATTAAAGTGTGATGACATGAGTCAGGCACACTTTAACCCTCAAAGGTGTCTCCTTGTTTTTCAACACTTTAAAGTGATTGGAGTGCCCAGCGAGCTCCCAGTGGAGCATGAGACTCTTAAAATTCTGCAGACTGACCTAATGCAATACATCCTTTGACTTCTTAATTGTTGCTTCTCTGAGACTGATTGTGGACCTAAGCAAGATGAAATCCTTGACAACTTCAATCTTTTCTCCATTTATCATAATGTTATCTACTGGTCCAGTTGTGAGACTTGTGATTGTCTTTACATTGAATTATAATCCATATTGAAGGCTGCAATCCTTGATCGTCATCAGCAAGTGCACCAAGTCCTCCTCACTCATTGCAAAGATTGTTAGTAAGACTCCTTCCAATCCTAATGTGCTTCATTCTTTTTTTTTTTTTCCTTTTTTTTTTCTCTTTTCTTCTTTTACATTTTATTAGGGACTCCAACAACTCTTACCACAATCCATACATATACATACATCAATTGTATAAAGCACATCCATACATTCCCTGCCCCAATCATTCTCAAGGCATTTGCTCTCCACTTAAGCCCCTTGCATCAGGTCCTCTTTTCCCCCCCGCCCCTCCCTCCCCTTTCCCCCCTCCCTCATATGCCCTTGGTAATTCATACCTCGTTATTTTGTCATATATTGCCCTATTCGGGGTCTCCCTTCCCCCCTTCTCTGCTGTCCCTCTCCCAGGGAAGAGGTCACATGTGGATCCTTGTAATCAGTTCCCCCTTTCCAACCCACTCACCCTCCACTCTCCCAGCATCGTCCCTCACACCCTTGGTCCTGAAGGTATCATCCACCCTGGATTCCCTGTACCTCCAACCCTCATATGTACCAGTGTACAGCCTCTGTCCTATCCAGCCCTGCAAGGTAGAATTCGGATCATGGTAGTTGGGGGGAGGAAGCATCCAGGATCTGGGGGAAAGCTGTGTTCTTCATCAATACTACCTCACTCCCTAGTTAACCCATCTCCTCTCCTAAGCCCCTCTATGAGGGGATCTCCATTGGCCGACACTTGGGCCTTGGGTCTCCACTCTGCACTTCCCCCTTCATTTAATATAATATATATATACACATACATATATACATATACACATATATACACATACATACACACACATATCTTTTTTTTTTTTTTTTGCATGATGCCTTATATCTGGTCCCTTGGGCACCTCATGATCGCACTGGCCGGTGTGCTTCTTCCATGTGGGCTTATTTGTTTCTGAGCGAGATGGCCGCTTGTTCACCTTCAAGCCTTTAAGACCCCAGACACTATCTCTTTTGATAGCCGGGCACCATCAGCTTTCTTCACCACATTTGCTTGTGCACCCATTTGTCTTCAGCGATCCTATCATGGAGGTGTGCAGTCAATGATATGATTTTTTGTTCTTTGATGCCTGGTAACTGATCCCTTTGGGACCACTCGATCACACAGGCTGGTGTGTTCTTCCATGTGGACTTTGTTGCTTCTGAGCTAGATGGCCGCTTGTTTATCTTCAAGCCTTTAAGACCCCAGTCACTATCTCTTTTGATAGCAGGGCACCATCAGCTTTCTTCACCACATTTACTTGTTCACACACTTTGGCTCCAGCCGTTGTGTCGGGAGAGTGAGCATCATAGAGTTCCAATTTAATAAAAGAAGGTATTCATGCATAGAGGGAGTGTTTGAGTAGAGGCCCAAGGTCCTTCCGCCACCTTAATACTTGACCTATAAATATCGACACAAAGATCTATTTCCCCAACCTCCTATATATATATGCATGTACATGTCTTTGTCTAGACCTCCATGAATGCCCTTTGACTCCTAGCTCTTTCCTCCATCTCCCTTGACCTTCCTCCTGCCCTACTACCATGCTTCATCGCCCCCTGGGCTAGAGTATACCTCTTCTCTAAGCAACCTTACCCTTGATCATTTCCCATCAGGCCTGCCACTCCCCCTTCTCTACCCTTTGGGGTCCCATGTTTTTCCCTTGTCCCTGGGTTTGTTAACACCACTTCCTTACCCCCCCTACCCCCCACCCCAAGTGGTGCCCCAACAGACTGGACTGGAAAACGCTCCTAAGGGCCAGCAAAGATCCCTGAACTAACTACAAGCTTTTCTCTTGTGAACTGTTTTGTTCTGTTCTTTTTCAGTGGTTTGTTTTGGTTGTATTGTTGTCTGGTTGTATACTGTTGCTTTGTGTTCCTCTGTCTAGTTTTCGTGCATGTTAGTGACCCCACAGGTCTGTCTGAATAGGACAGGCTGGATGAACTATCTGGATGAAAAACAACGGGACCGACAGCTTCATTCTTTATAAGCTACTCTGATTATTTTTTCAGAGCAGCTACTATGATTATTTTTTCAGCCAACATATTGAATAAGGATAGAGACAGAATGCAAACCCTAACACACATCTTTAAAACCATGCAGTTTTCCCTTGTTCTATTCCTGAAACTGCCTCTTGCTGCATGTACTAGTCCATATGAGCACAATGAACCGTTCTTGAATTCCCATTATTCTCAAGGTTATTCATAGTTGGTCATAATCTACAATCAAATGCCTTAACACAGTTAATAAAATATAAGTAAACATCTTCCTGGTATTCTCTGCTTTCAGCCAAGATCCATCTAACATCAGTAATGCTATCCCTTGTTCCACATTCTCTTCTGAATCCGTCTTAAACCTCTGGCAGCTCCCTGGCAATGTACGCTGCAACTATTGTTGGATTATCCCCATCAAAAATTTACTTTCATGTGATATCAATAATATTATTCTATAATTTATTCATTCTGTTGGGTCATCTTTCTTAGGAATGGGTACAAATAAAGATCTCCCCAAGTGTGTTGGCAAAGTAGTTGTTTTCTTAATTTCCTGGCATGGATGAATGAGAGCTTGAAACATTGGAATTTGTGGCAGTTACATAATTTCATGTCAACTCAATAAATAAGTGTAGGAGTGGAGTCTCACTGTTAATCAGGTCACAGGCTGATGATGCTTCTTGTGAGTGTGGCCATCTCATGAGGATTCTGGGAACTTCCTTTCTCTTTCTGTCTTTGCCTTCCTGTTAACAAGCCATGCGAAGGCTTGCTGATACCTGCAAGGAGCCTCTCTCTCTGTTGAACAGCCACACTCAAAGAGCTGGAGGAACCACACAGAGACCCATGTCAGTGCTAACATGTTTCTACCACCATTGGATCCACAAGACTTTGTCTGGGACCTTCCTGCATTTTGCATTATTGCACGTGTCTGTGTGAGTCTGAAGAAGGATTTTTGGACTGGTATTGGACTTATGGGCTTATGTTGGACTAATGGACTTGATCTGGATCGGGCTAAAATTTTTCTTGATATACAGTTGCCCTTTGATTTAAAGCTCTTTTTTGTACATACATGAGTATCCCTGGATTTCTTTCTCTCATCACCTCAATCTAACATAATATTCGAACAATTCCTGAAACCTTATTTTTGACTAATGCCTTAAGTATAGCGTGGACTTCTTCCTTTAGTACCATTGGTTCTGGAGCATCTATTACCTCTTGAAACTGTTGAATGTTGACTAGTTATTTTTAGTAGTGACTCCATGTATTCTTTCCATCTTTTTTCGTATGTTTCCTCTCATTCATTATTATGACATAGAATCTTCAATACTGCAGTTCAAAGATTGAATATTTTTTCAAGTTCTTTTAGTTTAGTTTAAGATATGTTCAGCATTTCCTTCCCCTTTAGGAAAGACCCTCAAAATACAATAATCAAACTATATACTTAAAGAGAGAAATAGTCACAATGATAATAATGGATTACAAGAAACCACTCTCGAGTAAAGACAGAACAACTAGAAAGAAATTCACTAAAGACACAGAATGCTAAACTACACAACTTATCTACCTGAACTTCTTAGACATGTATACAACACTCCACCACACAACTGCACCAAACACATTCTTTTCCAAAACACATGGTACATTCCTCAGAATAGATAATATTTAGGTCACAAAATAAGCCTGAATAAGTTAAAAGATAAAAAATAATTCATTAGTTGAATAATTAAAAGACATCATGATATTACAAACCAATTTCTCAGATCACAACCCTATAAAATTAGAAATCAACAATAAGAATACTAAGGGGGAAAATAAAATATTTAGAAACTTAACAATACTACTTTAAAACTACTGGGTAATTGAAAAACTAAGGAATGGTACTAAAAATTTTTAAACAAATGAGAACGACATACAACATACCAAAATGCTTGCAATCATTAGCCATTCAGAGATGTAAATTTTTTAAAGTTACAAAGTACCACTTCACATTGGCACTGACAGTAAAGTTAAACCAAAAAATAACAAATGTTGGTGAGGGTACAGTGAACCTTCAAACACTGCTGGCAGAACTGTACAACTGTACAACCACTATGGTAAGTGATATGACACTTTCTCAAACAACTAGGAATAAAAATACCACATGACAGTATTTTCCCTTATATGTACCCCCAAAGAACTTAGAGCCATAACATGAACAGATTCATGCACACCAGTGTTCGCCACAGTGCTATTCACAATAGCAAGAAAATGGAAGTAACCCTAAGGCACAACAGTAGAAGAGTGGAGAAATAAACCATGGTACATGCACACACTGGAATATTAGACAGCATTTTAAAATAGTAGCTAAGAGAGCTATCACAATTAAATGATGAAGCTATGACACACACAACATGCACGGATTTGGATGACACTATGCTGAGTGAAATCAGTCATCACTAAAGGCCAAATATTTTATGAGATTACATTATAAAAGAAACCAAGCAAGACAAAGGTTTTCATACCAAAAGAAACAGACTTTGGTGGTTACCAGGGTGGAAGGGAACGGGAAACAATGGGTTAGAATAGATTCCCAAACTTATTCGGCCTATCATTCTCTGTACCGTAAAAAAATTACCCAGACCCCTCCCCACCCTCGGTACACTATACTCTGTACTCCAGGACAAAGTATACATATCTGCTCCTGTAACTCCCCTAGATCATTCCAGCACCCTCCAAGGGGCAGTAAAGCCCACTTCAGAAAACATTAGGCTAGAGGGTAGACAAGTATTAACAAGTGTGAACAACAATAACTAACTGTCATCACATCACTGCTGACTCAAAGTGACCCTAAAGACAAGGTAGAATGCCCCTGTGAGTTTCCAAGACTATAACTCTTTATAGAAGTCATGAGTCGCATCTGTCTCCTGTGGAGCAGCTGGTGATTTTGATCTGCTGACTTTATGGATCACAACCTAACATATAACCACTACATCACACGGCTCCTTCAACATGTGCGAAGGAGAAGATAATATTCTACAAGAAGATGAAGAGAGAGAAAAGAGAGTGGGAGTGGAGAGGCAGGAAAGGGGCCATGAGAGAAACAGGGAAAACATGAAACTATTGGAAAGTTTGGTAAATTTAGGTTGCTGAATACAAAAATTATTAGGTTGTTGAAAACAAATATTATTATCTGAAATTTAAATCCCAACTAATTCACAATAAAACATTTTAAATTAAAATAATAATCTATGAGTGGTTGTACCAACCTGACCGATAAACACATGTGGGGTTAATTGAAGGGCAAAGAGATAAAATGGCTTGGTGAGCCTCGCCTTTCTAGTTGTAGGGTCTCTTGCTTTCTGATGGTCGGACCAGGGTGCAGCTGCCTTAGCCAGTTCCCTGCTTCAACTGACAAGGCTCACTTCCTCAAGACATCCCTGAGGAGAAGCCACATGGACCTACCCCGATACAGTCCTGGGTGCTGGAGCACCCATGTGGAGACCCTGCCAGTGCTGAGATGTTTACACATTCCTCCTGTAGTCAGCATCACTGCATCTGTTTTGTGAGATGGAGGAGGACTTTGTGAATTGGTGTCGGACATATGGGTTAATAGAGTAATGTTGGACTTGTGGGCTTGGGCAGCACTGGGTTGGGATGTTGTCTTGATGTGCACTTAACCTTTATATAAAGCTCTTTTATACATGCGTTTCTGTGGATGTTTCTCTAAAGTACCCAGACTAACACATTATGGTACCTTGGGAGAGGGGTACTGGAGAAACAAATCATAGGATGGAGAGTAGTTGTTTGTTTGACCGCTCCCTCATGGTACGTTTTTTTGTCCAGCCAGAGGTCAGATAAAGTCACACTGTTTACTCAGTGGTTTTTGGTAAAACTATGGGAAGTAGGAAAATTAAAAGTTTATAAGTCCACTTGTGTTCAGCCCTTAAAATTTGTTCTTTAAATGGGTTTAGGCCATGCCTGCAAACAAAGCTTTGAAAAGATATGCCCCACCCAGTGCTTTGGACTACTGAGGAACCAGTAGTCTTTATCAGAAGCTGGAAAAAAATCTGGAGCCATGAAGAAAACTCCCCTCTAGGAGTGACTGTTAAAGGGAGCCTGAGAACAGGCTAAAATGCTTGCTAGGTGACCACCTGGATCTACTTGTTGAGAGAAGGTGAGAGAAATGAAGCAATAAAAACGGGTTGAGTTTGGCCACTGACACCTGTGTTCTTGGTTTACAGGAAAAAGAGGAGAAGACGAGAGCAGGTTGAGTGGTCTAAGGTTCATAACCTAGCATGAGGGGGCTAGATTTGTTGAGTATTTGGGACAGTCCATGGTCTAAAGGCAAGGCAACCAATGGGCACCCTGAGGAGGCTGAGTGAGGCAGCCCACATTGAGTTGACCAGAACCCGACCAGCTTGATATTTTTGAGCCTGTGAACTTGTGGATATCGTTGCTGACTTTATGGATGGCCTGTCCAAATTTGACTTTGCTTATGGATGCAGACTTCACAAGGTTCCAACTGAAATGAAGACTCTTCACATCACAAAATATGATTGGCTTCTCAGGGAACTGGGTTGATGTAAGTGGGTAGTATATAAATTGGATACTCAAAATTGGGTGGGGGATAAAAAATGAGGTGGTTGTCTTACAAACTTTCATAGGTTGGGGAACAGATTCACAGGATTATAAGATTAAAGTGTAGGTGTTACTTAATTTCAATCATGAAGCTAAAGAATTATGCACAGGTGCCAGGTTGGCAATAGGTGGACTGAGGTTAGTTTATTGTGCCAACCTGGCTGATAAACATATGTGGGATTAATTGAAGGGTGGAGGGATAAATGGCTTGGTAAACCACACCTTTCTAGTTCTCAGGTCTCTTGCTTTCTGATGGTTGGACCAGGGTGCAGCTGCGGGGTTAAGTGAAGGGTGGAGGGATACATTCCTCACTGAGCCTCACCTTTCTTGTCTCTTGCTCTTTGATCACAGGACCAGTGTGCGGCTGCCTTGCTTGTTCTTTGCCTCAATTTGCAAGTTACACTACCTGTGGGACAACTAACCCGTGGACTGTGACACTGTAATTTGAGATTCCTTCAAGACCTGCTTCACCACACCATTGGAATTTATATCTCTTGAGCATGGGACTGTCTAAGGCAGCTGCACCCTGGTCTGACTATCAGAAAGCAAGAGACCTGAGAACTAGAAAGGCGAGGCTCACCAAGCCATTTATCCCTTCAATTAACCCCACGTGTTTATCGGCCAGGTTGACACAATAAACTAACTACCTCAAGTTGGTACATAGACATGCTAGACAAATAGGTGTGGGAAGGTAAATGGGGCTATAGTCATAAATTGTAGAATATATAGGTTTCACAGAGAAGATTTAATATTTAAATGTGCTTCCAAGAACACAGTGAAGTATACAGGAGACAGTTATGAAAACTCTTTGGCCATACCCAAACTCCTTGAGGAAATGAGGACTGGATCTGGAGGCACAGGACCATAACCCGGAGGGACATGAAGGTCAACTGCTATATGATCCTCCATTAGTGAGTAGCAACTGGGGTCTTAAAAGGTTGTTGAATGGCCATCTAAGGTGCAACTATTGGTCTCTTCCCATGCATAGTAAAGAAGAATGAAGAAAATGAAAGCTGCAAAAAAAAACATTAGTCCAAAGGTCTGATGCATCAAATGAACCCCTGCCTCCATAGCCCTGACCCCAGAAGTAATAACTGGTAACCAGGTACCACTGCTAACCACTCTGAAAGGGATCACTCCAGAAGGTTCTGAATACAATGGGGGGGAGGGGAACATAGGACTAACTCATATTCATAAAGCGAGCCCAGGCTTAGTAATACTCTGGTGGACTCCCAAGACTACGCTCCTTTGACATCCTTCAAGTGTGGAACAAAGCTCACCTATTCAGTTCTGAGCCAATAAAGTAAACAATAACATAAGGAAGCAAACATTCCTTAGAACAATCAACCACATAGTTCAAAAGGGTAGCATCAGACTAAGGATAAAGTTCAGTAGGCAGGAAGTAACATGAAAGAAGGATGAGTGAAACAGTAAGCACAAGGAAAAGTGGGAATCGTGTGTTATATTGTAAGGACTGCAATCAAGGTCATAAAAGAAATGTGAGAGGAACTTACACGAATGGTTCAAGTAGAAAATGTTTTCAAAATGACAATGGCAACATATGTACAAATATGCTTGATACAACTGATGTATGAAATGTTATAAGAGCTTTAAGAGCCCCCAATAAAATGACTTTTAAAAAAAAGAAAAGAAAAAGAAATTTAAACAGGCTCAAGATGTCCAATTTTATAAAGAAGCACACAATTTAGTTTTTTTAAAGTTTATGAATTGTTGAATGGAAAACCCATTTGCTCTGCAAACTTTTACCCAAATCACTATAAAAAGGTGTTTGTTTGGTTTTAATTTACAAATGTACATTCTCCTGCTCCATGTTAAGAGAGGAAACAGTGGGTGGAGGAAGTGGGTAGACAGGAACTGCCTGCACCTTCTGATAAATTGTCAGTAAACCTAAAAGGTTTCCAAAATATTAAATTTATTCATTTAAACCCGATAGAACATAGTTCTATTCCAAACCACATAGGATCACTATGAGACAAATCAGCTTGATGGCAACAGACTTGCTTTTTGTTTTGATTTTTATTAACTTATACCCACAAAAAATAAAAATCCTAAGGAGGGAAAAATGAGAAGTCCATATGTTTTCATTGGAATGTCTGACCCTCCAGAAATGATCTGAACTGACACAGATCAATATGACCCTTTTTCCTTGATTATTTTATAACTAGCAATTAATGTTCATGTATAGAAAACTAGTAACAATGCAAATAATGCTTATAAACATATTTAAATGCTTTCTCTAAGGGGATAATAGCTCTCCCCCATGTAGTCAGTTTTATATTTATTACTTATTCGTGATCCATGAATGTACCTTGTCTTTAGGGTCCAATTGCAACATCTTCACAGTTTCCTCATTAAATAATAAATAAAAATATTTAGAATGTCATCTTAATTTTTTGAGACTCATCATATTACGTTTTATAAAAAGTATCCTTCAAAACTCTGGAAGCCCCAGGACTCAGAAGGAGTATCTAGCGATATTGGTTACAAGAGTGGTGCATTATGCAGGCACCTCAAGTCCAGGCACGGTCTCTTTGCTTAGCTCTTAGAAGCAAAGCATCAACACATAGAAAGCATCGGTAGGACTGTGTTGACAGCCTAAACTTCTTAATTTTTGTTTTATTCTTTAAATTTTTCTACTTTATTTTTGTCTCTAATTTATTTACAAACAATAAGATCTCCTCCACTGGTGCCATAAGTAATTAGGAAGTGGCTTCTGGTCTATTTGATGATCTATGTTTTAAATTCTATACAATTGGCTAAACTACTGACACTATTAATGTATAGTGGTTACTCATTGGTCTGCTAACTGCAGGGTCAGCCACTAAGAAACCATCAACCAGCTCTTTGGAAGAAAGACTTTCTACTCCTGTAAAGATTTACAGTCTCAGAAATTCACAGAGGTAGATCTACCCTGTCTTATAGGGTTGCTGTGAATCAGCATTGACTCAATGGCAGTGGAAGTGATACTCTAGGGAGATGATTGATAATCTTCTCCAACATAAAATGGCAATGATGTCTCAAAGGTGAACCAAAGACATATATAAACCATAGGTATATGAATGGATTTTGAGTTCACATTTAATTCTAGGGCCAATCTAAGAATAATTAGTTCTTATGACATTGCCCTACTTGCTGCTCATCCTCATGAAGAGATCACTGAAAATATGGGTTCTATAGAAAAGTGTGGTGAATAGGCTAGGTGGTGCTGGCTACCAGAAAAAGGAAAAAACAGTATCTGGGGTCTCAAAGGCTAGTCTTCAAACAAGCAGCCACCTAAGTGAGGTGTCAATTAAGTCCACATGTGTGATCTAAGAATTTTAAGTAATATAATCCAAATCCAAAGGAGGGAATAGGATCAGAGCTTAAACTATGAACGCCTAGTTTACACAAGGCTATGGATGACAGTGGAAGTCCAAAATCCCTCTGCAGGATCTACACATGGATTGAGCCTCTGGAGCATCCTCTCTGATCCGGGTTGAGGGATGTGACTGGCCATGTTATCAGACCAGGGGCATCTTAAAGTGGATTAGGGCAGCAATAGTTAGGCTAAAATGTAGTATCTTATTACTTGATCTCACTTTTGACCCACTTTAAAGTTATTTCAGTTTTTAAAAAGTAAAAGTGAAATACATGTGGATTAAGCCCATATGGAATACATTCTAGCCATAGACAAGGGATATGAATCCTATACAGAATGCATTGGAAAGTGGATCACTGCAGATGCAGTTAAAATTGAACATTTGATCTCCTTATCATTTGATCTCCCTTTTGATCCATTTCAAATTTGGTCTACTTTTTAATATTTCCTGCTTTCTTTTCAATTTCGGGTTTTATCTTATTTACTTTTTTCTTCTTCTTTTTTTTCTTATTTACTTTTTATCGTTGATACTTTTTGTTTTTTATGTTTTTCTGTATATGAAAATCTGGAAGGGTGAATCTGCAGAGACTGTAACTGGATTAATGGTTCCTTGGAGGTAGGAAAGCTGAAGTTGGGGGGGGGGGAATGGGAAGGTACTAAGAATGAATACAAGAACAAAGAAAGTGCTCTAAAACTTATTGTGGTGATGCTTGTATGTCACCGCTTGTATATTCTTAACGTGTGTGAACCACTGAATTGTATGATCTATGAATTATATGTAATAATTGTCTTTTATTGTTTTTATTTTAAAATATAGTATTCACTGACTTCTTTGAAAATTGGTTTAATCACTATCCTTAAAATTGTTTTCTCTGCTTTACTTCAGGAAGGCTCTCATCTTATATTGTATGCTAAATTTCATTACTCTCGTTACAAATTATCATCAGACCTTTACCATTTACATCTACACTTTGCATATACAGATGGCTTTTGTTTCACATGGGTGCTTGCCCCACAGCTCTACAATCCTCCACAGGCTAGATAGAGTGATATCTTTAACGAACAGGAGCCATCTCCGACACCTGTGCAAAAAAGACACTCCCACATACTTGACTAGTTTGACCCACGGGCTTCTGATGGCACCTGTCAGACAACTTGTAGACTTTGCCAGTTAACTTAGTCAAGATCTCTAAAATGCTTTTTAAAAACAAAATACTTCACGAGACTTCTTATCTATATATATTAAAAATGTATTATGAGACTAAATAAACTGATGATAAAAATTGGTTGCTATTTATAAATCCATTATTATTTTAATATTGTTAAATTTTTTCTTCCTTTTTAAGCAACAAAATAACAAATATAGACTGTTAGCAACAAATAGGAAATATGTATTTTTGTTGTTGCTGTTGTTAAGTGTCATCAAGTAGGTTCTGACTAAAAGTGATCCTACGTACAACAGAACAAATACCACCTGGTCCTGCACCAACCTCACAATGTTATTATGTTAGAATCCATTGTTGTAGCTATTGTGTCAATCTAGCTCATCAAGGGCCTTCCTCTTTTTGGTGCCCCTCCACTTTATAAAACATGATATCCTTCTACAGGAACTAGTCTCTCCTAATAACATGTCCACAGTAGGTGAGAGTACAACACACACACACACACACACACACACACACACACACACCACGGAACTGCAGAGTGGTGTGAAGCTTGCATGGTATGCATTTTTCCCACTAGCCGAGCATCTAGCAACTCACTCTGAGTTAGTGCACCCAGTGGCGTCACCTGGGAAAGTTCTCACTAGTCACAGTGAAGCTTTTCATAAAAGCAGTTTCATTCAACTCTCATTTTTTGTGATGACTGATTTAAAAGAATAGTGTGCAACTGTGAAATTTTGTTTCCTGCTCGGAGAAAAATGCCACAGAAACTGTTTTGATGTTGAACACAGATTACAAGGACTGCACTATAGGAAAAATTCAAGGGTTTGAGTGGTTTTCTCATTTCAAAAAAAAGTGAAATGTCAATTGACAGCAAACCTCTTTGTCCATCAATTTCATGAACAAACAAAAATGTACACTTGTATTGCATTTGGTGTTCATTCCACCGGGTGAGACTGTTAATCAAGCTTTCTACTTATCGATTCTGAAAAGATTGTATAATAGTGTGCAAAAAAAGGCCTGATTTGTGGCAGACAGGGAAAGGGTTTTGCCACGATGACAATGCACCTGCTCAAGTAGCCAACTCAGTGAGCCAGTTTTTGGCAGAAAACAGCATGCCTCTCTTGTCAAATGCACCGTACTCATCTGACCTCAAAAAAGGACAGACATTTGATGACATAGAAAGGTGAAGAAAAAAACTAGGGAGGTGCTGTCCGATGAACTTCAAAAATGTTTCCAAGAATGGAATTGCAAATTTGGCAAATGTATTACGTGTAATGGAGAGTACATTGAAGGTAATCAGGTTGTTTTGTTAAAAAAAACAAATCAAACACATAACTTTGGGGGGAAATCCCAGCAGTTTTTTGTGGGGGGATACCCCCTTGTAGATGAGAAGTCTCACCATCCCAGAATTCTGACTGTACTTCTTCCCAGACAGATGTGTTTGTTCTTTTGGCAGTTTGTGATATTTTCAATCTTCTTTCATAACATCATAGTTGAAATGCATCGATTTTTCTTTAGTTTTCCTTATTCAATGCCCAACTTTCACATGTATGTGAGGCAATTGAAAATACCATGGCTTGGATCAGACACACCTTAGTCTTCAAACTATTATCTTTGCTTTTCAACACTTTAAAGAGATTTTGTCTAACAGATTTACCTAAAGCAATATGTCATTTTATCTCTTGACTACTACTGCTTCCATGAGCACTGATTGTGGAGCCATGCAGATGATATCCTTCACAATTTCAACCTTTTCTCCATTTATCATGATGAACCTACTGGTCCAATTGTGAGTATTTTTGTTTTGCTTACATTGTTTACAGACATCCAGATTAAAGGCTGTCATCCCAGATTTCCATCAGTGCTTCAAGTCCTCCTCACTTTCAGCAAGCAAAGATGTGTTATTTGCATCTAGCAAGTTGTTAATAATTCTTCCTCCAATCCTGATGTCTCACACCTCATCATATAATCAAGCTTCTCTGAAGATTTGCTCAGCACACAGATTGAACAAGTATGGTAAGAGGATGCAATCCTGATGTACACCTTTCCTGATTTTAAATCCTGCAATATTCCATTATTCTTTTTGCACAACTGCACTGTGACCCAAGTACAGTTTCCATATGAGCACAATTAGGTGTACTGGGATTCCCATGCTTCTCAAAGCTATCCAGTTTGTTATGATTGACACAGTCAAATTGCTTTGCATAATCAATGAAACACAAGTAAACATCTTTCTGGCATTTGCTGCTTTTAGCCAAGATCCACCTGTACTACCTCAAACCAATTTACTAAACTCTGTTTTAGTAGACTTGGTGGTATGGTGGGTTATGCATTGAGCCGCCAATCACAAGGTCCGTGTTTCAAACCTATTGGCTGTTCCATGGGAGAAAGACAAAGCTGTCTACCACTGGAAAGACTGGAAGTCTCAGAAACTCAAAGAAACAGTTCTACAATGGCTGATGGAATCATTATAAATTGGAATCGACTTGATGATAATACGGGTTTGGGGTTTGTTTGTAAATAAAAATGAAATATTTTAAAACAGTATTTGGTGCCCACTGATCACCACCCCATACCAAGAATTCTAAACCCTTAATGAACCCCCTGCTTTTCATAGCAATTAATTATTTTCATAAGCTCCATAAGATTCTATCTACTCTTTTCCTGAAAATAACTGGAAATATTGGTTTAGAATCAAATCCTTATGTAGAATGTCATATTTGAGAATGACATTCAGTTAATCAGTTATTTTAAGACAATATTGTTACCAAACCAAGGATACAAAGATGAAACAAGATAGCTACCCTAGCATCTAATCTACTGTCTAGGTTTCTAGCCTTACAAGTGGATTACAATTCACTTAGCAAATTCACATAATATGGAAATATTACCTTTAATTTTACTACAGCAACCAAAATAAATTTAATCTTACACACAATTACATGTATGTCTATAACACACACACACGTACAAGCACACCAAAAAGGACTAGTACTCAATAACCACATATACTTCAAAAAAACCTTTAAGGACAGTTTTGTGGTTATGTATTTTGTATCCTCATCTCTAATATGCTCATTAAATCATATTTCAAAAGAGAACTTAAAGATGCAGCAACGACAAGAGTAACTGAGTTTATCTGCATAATAGTCGGAAGAGAACAAAAATACTGTTACATATACAACCCAGCAATAATAGTGGCCTACGAGTAGATGTATAAATAGACATGTAGGCTGAATAGGAGTGGGAGAACAGTGTGGAAATACGCATGAATGTATATAGATTTTACATTGGTTATTTTTACAAGGATACCTTTGCTGTAAATACGAGGGGGTACCCCCAAAAAGGAATCGCCCCTCCCCCAAGCTATGTATTTAAATTTTCTTACAAAACAACCTGATCACCTTCAAAGTACTCTGCATTACACTTAATACATTAGTCAAATCTGCAATTTTATTTCTTAGAAACATTTCTGAAACTCACTCGTTTGGATGACTGACAGTGCCTCCCTCATTTTTTCCTTCAACATTTCTACATCACCAAATTGCTGTCCTTTCATGTCCCTCTCTATTTACATAAAAAAAAAAAGAAGTCAGATGGAGTGAGATCAGGTGAGAACGGTGTGTGGAGCAAGAGAGGCATGCTGTTTTTTGCCAAAATCTGGCACACTGAGATGGCTGCATACGCAGGTGCATTGTTGTGGTGGCAAAACCAATCCTCCATCTGCCACAAATCAGGCCTTTTCAGTCGCACACTGTTATGCAATCTTTTTAAAAATACAAAACATAATTAACATTTTGCCCTGCTGGAATGAACTCCAAATGCACTATATCCCTCACATCACATCCAGTTTGGGGGAGTACCCCCTTACATGTCTATGAATATGGTAGAGAAAATAAGAGGTAACATTATAAGAATGTGTTAGCCATTAACCAAACATCTTGTGGGAATGAGTTTCTGGACCTGGAGGATTGGGACTCTAGTCTCAGAGACACCAAGGTAAACTGGCCCAACATAGATAGCGTTCCACATTCTACTTTGGTGAGTAGCGACTGAGATCTTAAAAGCTTGTGAGCAGTCATTTAAGGTACAACTATTGCTTGGTCTCTCCTTATCTGGAAAGAGGAAGAATGAAGGAAACTGAAAACCCACGAAAACAATTAGTCCAACATACACTAATGGACCAAATGATCTTTAAGGAATCGCATTAGAAGGTCCTGAGTACAGAGGGAAAGCAGTGGTAGAACATGCAAAATAACAAAAGAGACCAGGATTTCTGGTTGGTTAGAAACTAGTAGATACCCTGAGAGTACAGCCGTTCATTACCCATTGAAGTCTGAATATGCATTCACCCCCTGGCTTAATTTTCAGTCAAAGAACAGGCACATTACATAAAACAGGCACAATAAAACAATGAAACAAAGTGTGCATGAACTCTTGAGTGGAAAAGTGATCTACTCTCTAAATTTTCACACACACAAAAAAAAAGTTTTTAAAAAGTTGGAAAAGGAAATAAAATCAAAATTTATTGCGATTTGAAATTTTAAAAAAACTGTATTCTCAAGAGACAGAAAATGGACTGGGAGCAGGTTAATGAATGGAATGATGAGACAATTGATAAGCCTGGTTTTAGGATTGAAAACCAAACACACTGCCATCAAGTTAATGTTGACATGTAAAGACCCCATAGGACTCCCCCTGTGAGTTTCCTGGACTATAACTGTTTAGGGGAGTTAAAAGCCCATCTTTCTCCTGAGGTGGTTTAACTATAGACCTTGAGGATCATAGTCCAACATGTAAACAACAAAACCAGTGCTCCGGTTTTAGGGTATTCCCTGTTATTTTATGTAATGTTCTTTCCTTGCCATCACAAGAAGAGACTCTGACACAAACTTACAACATGTTAATCAACATAATATATGAATATAATATTAAATCATGCCAAACAATTAATAATGCCACAGCTGTTCCTTGAAACATTCCTCAGTGCCACTTCCCAAAGGCAATATAACTGTCTTAGGTATTTCTTCTTGTGGTTACACCATACCTCTAAAATACGTGTCATGCTATTTCTTGAACTAACACTTATAATTGTGATCTATAAGCTACCACTATAACTAACAATATGCATAGCTCAAAGTGTTTTATGTATATTGATTTATTTACTTTTGACAATAAACCAGTAACTGAATGTCTTATCATTTTCATTTTACTGATGAAGAAACTGAGAAATGACCTAACTAGCCCAAGTTACAGAGTGCACAGAGCTATTACAAGTAACTGCAAGCAGAGCAACTCCAGACCCTTTACTCTTAAGTACTGAATGTATAACTACTGCCTTTCTCAATAAGTGAGGATTCACCTTTCTTACACCGCTCTTTTCCCTCACTTCTAGGAGTTACAGTTAAATCAGAAAGCATTGATCTCATCACAGATACAAAAAATATTACTTATAAAGATCAAGTAGTCTATCATAACATCTCCTTTCTGATGAAACTGTGTTCTTTGATACTGTTGTCAATTTTGCTGGGCTAAGATTCCTAATAGTGTAAAGCTACCTTCCATTTTCTGCTGTGTTATATAGACTAACTGCTAGCTGTAGTTAGAGAGGTAAGATTGGGACGTGATAAAGAAGATTAGGACACGTTTTCTGGTGCCAGAGTGGTTACTTATTGGACTGCTAACAGCAAGGTCAACCCATCTTATCAAGGGCCTTTCTCTTTTTTGGCGCTCCTCTACTTTACCACGCATGATGTCCTTCTCCAGGGACTGGCCTCTCCTGAGAACATGTCCAAAGTATGTGAGATGAAGTTTTGTCATCGAAAAATCATTCTGGATGTGCTTGTTTCAAGACAGATCTGTTTGTTCTTTTGGTAGTCCATGTAGTTTCAATATTCTTTGACAACACTGTAGTTCAAATGTATCACATTTTCTTCAGTCTTCCTTATTCAATGTCCCGCTTTCATGTATATATGAGGCAATTGAATACCATGGCTTGAGTCAGGCATACATTAGTCCTCAATGTAACATCTTTACTTTTCAACACCTTAAAGGGGTCTTGTGGAGCAGATTTACCTAAAGCAATGTGCCTTTGATCACTTGACAGCTGTTTCCATGAGCATTGACTGTGGTTCTAAGCAAGACAAGAGCCTGGACAACTTCAATCTTTTCTTCGTTTATCACAGTGAATCCTATTGGTCCAGTTGTGAGGATTTGGGTCTTCTTTACATTGAGATGTAATCCATACTGAAGGTTGCAGTCCTTGATCTTCATCCGCAAGTGCTTCAAGTCCTCCTCACTTTCAGCAAGCAAGGTTGTGTCACCTGCATACAGCAGTGTGTTAATAATCCTTGCCCTAACCCTGATACCACATTCTTCTTCATAGAATCTAGCTCTCTAATTTTTTCAACAAACAGACTGAACAAGTATGGTGAAAGAATACAAACGTTGACACACACCTTTCCTGACTTTAAACCATGCAGTATTCCCTTGTTCCATTCACACAACTGCCTCTTGGCACAGGTACAGGCTCCACATAAGGACAATGAAGTGTTCTGGGATTCTCATTCTTTTCACAAACTATCCATAATTTTTGTGATTCATATAGTCAAATACCTTTGCATAGACAATAAAACACAAGTAGACATTTGTCCAGTATTCTCTGCTCAGCCCAGATCCATCTGCTATCAGCAATGTTTCATGTCCTCTTCTGAATCTGGCCGGAACCTCCCATAGTTATAATGTATGACTACAACTGTTGTTGGATGATCTTCAGTAAAATTTACTTGCATATGATAACAATGATATTGTTCTATAATTTGCGTGTTCTGTTAGGTCATCTTTCTTTGAAATGGGTATAAATATGGATCTGGAATAGTTAGCTGCCTTCCAAATTTCTTGGCATAGGCAAGTGAGTGCTTCCAGTACTTCATCAGTATGTTAAAATATTCCACTTGTTATTCCATCAATTCCTCCAGCTTTGTTTTTGGCTAACTTCCTCAACACAGCTAGGACTTCTTTCAGTACTATTGATACGTGATCATTTGCTACTTCTTAAAATGGCTGAACATCAATTAGGTCCTTTTGGTTCAGTGACTGCATTCTTCCCATCTTCCTTTGATCCTGCCGCCATTGTTCATGTGGTACAAAACCAAACATCAAACTCTGCCATCAAGTCGATGCCAATTCATAGTGACCCTACAGGACACAATAAAACTGCCCCTATGAGTTTTTGAGACTGCAACTGTTTACAGAAGTAGAAAAGCCCTGTCTTTCTGCCAAGGAACACTGGTGGTTTCAAATTGCTGAGTGGATTACAGCCCAACTAGTAACCACTATGCCACCAGGGCTACCTTCATGGAATATAGGTTTCACAAATTTTTAAAATCCCTTCTTCAAGCAACAAAGCCCACATGGAAGAAGCACACCAGCCTGTGTGATCATGAAGTGTAGAAGGGATCATGTATCAGGCATCAAAGAACAAAAATTCATATCATTGTGAATGAGGGGAGTGCAGATTGGGGACCCAAAACGCATCTGTAGGCAACTGGACAACCCCTTACAGAAAGTTGCAGGGAGGAGATGAGACAGTCAGGGTGCAGTGCAGTAACGATGAAACATACAACTTTCCTCTAGTTCCTAAATGCTTCCTCCCCACCCCCACCCCACTATCATGATCCAAATTCTACCTTACAAATCCGGCTAGACCAGATTATGTACACTGGTACATATAAGAACCCGAAACACAGGGGATGCAGGACAGATGATCCCTTCAGGACCAGTGGTGAGAGTGGCAATACCAGAGGGTGGAAGGAAGGTAGAATAGAAAGGGGGAACTGATTACAAGGATCTACGTATAACCTCCTCTCTGGGGATGGACAACAGAAAAGTGGGTGATGGGAGACATTGGACAGCGTAAGATATGACAAAATAATTTATAAATTATCAAGGGTTCATGAGGGAGAGGAGAGGAGAGTAGGGGGGGGGATGAGGAGCTGATACCAAGGGCTCAAGTAGAAAGCAAATATTTTGAGAATGATAAGGGCAACAAATGTACAAATGTGCTTGACATACAATGGTTGTATATATGGACTGTGATAAGAGTTGTAAGAGGCCCCAATAAAATTATTTGTTAATTTTAAAAATCCCTTATTTAGTAGCCAGATGAGATATATGATATCGTGAGTGTTTTACTTTAGTTTACACTGAATACACTTTACACTATAAATTGGTTAGTTTTGTATTAACTGTTGTTTGTGGTCATCTATGACTTCTCTCCTACCCTCTTCATTACAACAGTTAAACCACAGTCAAAAACACACATACACACTGGCACATACACAATTCTAATCATCTTAGGTAAGTATTAAGATTTTTTAAAATCTATATATAATACATATGGTAAGATATTCATGTGTAATTTTTTCATTTAAAACAAACATAAGAATTTATCATACATATTAATTTTATAACACTACAATGCTGAGAGTTAGTTCACTTTAATAAGAAAAACATCTAGGAATTTATATTATACCCAAAATAAAGCAATAATTATGCTAGCTCTTTACTTACAAAATTTCATTCTGTCTTCATGCAAAATTACTGGGGCTCAAAAATTTTATACTATTAAATATCACATTTTCTATAAAATAATATCTGTAAAGTAGTTTATCTTATACTACTACATAATAAACAAAGAATATAAGGATTCAAAAGATAAAGCATTATATAAATTATTTTCAGAAGTGCTAAAGAGCTAGAAGGGTATGCTCATCTACATTTCTCCATTTATTTATGTTTTAAAATGTGTATTTTATATAATCTTACCTCTGCTGGATGCTGAATTATGTACAAATTGGTAGAGATGTGTAGAGGATGCACTGGGAGAAATGGACATAAGCATACTTTCAGAGGTCGGCTAAAGAGTAAGAAGAAAAGAAACCCTGTCAATATTAAAAATACATGATATAACACTAATATAAAACTCTAACATTGTTGTATAAGAGATTTTTTAAGTTCTTTAACAGGCTAAGTTCTTTTAAAAATGAAATGTCAAGACTTTAGACACAGGAGTATGAATTTTTTTTTCAAGTAAATTCTTCACCATATCAAAACTAAACCCACTACTATTGGTCAATTCACACCTACGAGAGCTTATTAGGACAGAGTAGAACTGCTCTTTAGGATCTTCAAGAGTGTGAAATGTTGAAAGAGCAGATAGCTTCACCGATCTTCAAGGGAGCAGCTCGTGCATTGAACACTAGCTCTGTGGTTAATGTACCAAACTTGTAGCCCACTGTGTCCTCAAGGCACCTTCATCTATATCATACACTGGTAGTAAAGTGCTTGCTAAAACTCCTGTCTTGCTTATCATTAGTGGAAATATACCTATAAGTCATTAGCTGGTCCTTTTATTCATGGAGCAGTAGTTCTACTAATTCACATTCCAAACAAACAATAGATTTCATGTTGAAGAAAAATCTAGAAACCCTTCTAAATCATTTTAAATTGGAGGAACAATATGGTAATAAAATATTAGACTATAATTATCACCTACAGCAGAGTCCTAATCAAACTCCTTCATTAATCATACAAAGAGTTTACTGATTATGAAGGAAAACCCAGACTCAACCACAAAATTACATTTAGTTAGAGAATAACATCCACATGTTCCTCACTCTATTTCTTTTTACTCTTTATATTGTTTTTATGTTTTAGTTTTCCTTTATTCTTTCAGATTAAACACAAATTCAGATTAAAATAACACAAATTCAGATTAAAATAAAAGGCTATTCCTCCCACCTTGGTTCCACAATCTAGAGCATTCTTTTTCATAGAGGCAACAAGCTCACAGTTTCTTGCCCATCCTCTCAGAGATAGTGTATGAATGCATATAATATCTATAAATTTATTATGAATCCCATATTTGATATTCTAACCATATAACATGAGAGTTAACTTCACAACAGGTTACTATTTCAAGCAGATGTTACATACCGTTACAATGGTATACAAGTGAATGTGATATTAAAAGGAATTCCCCATAGTATATTTACAGCCACAAAAATGACCGTCGCCAATTTTTTTCCTCAATTTTACTTACTTGGGAGCTAAAGCTTGAGGACAGAAATGTTTACATTAATAGAGTGTGGATAAATTTATTTGACTACCTGTTAGATCTATCACCTCATCCTTCAAGAAACTGAAAGCCAAACTCCTGCTAAAGAAATTATCTAGAAAATAAGACCCTTCTCCTCTGTGCTTGGAGTGGATGAGTAACTCAAGAAACAATATATTCCCTTTCAGGTGACTTAATTCTGCGACTGTTCAGTCTCCTACAGGATGATAACTCAAGAATATGAGCATATTTATGGGATGCAGAATCTGCCAGTGGTTACAAGAACAAGCAAACACAAAAGGCAGACAGTGACTGCTAACACAGGGCGTAATAACAAAGAGATGGATGCAGGGCTGCAATGAAAGAGATCACGCATCAGTACGAAGGATGAACAGAAGGAGCACAGTTCAGTCCTGAAAACGTGAAACTGGAATGTTTTCATTTAAGCTCTTTATTATATTAGTGAAGTGCTGACTTGGATGTCAGTAAATTTCTATTGAAAGATATATAGTTCAGAAAATCTATTTAAAATATTTACTATTTAACTAAATATCAACATATATGTCTGAAAACTATATGATTCTAAGATTATGATAGAATGCAAAATAAAGAGTAAAAACATGTATTTTATGTATATAAACATTTACAGAGCAGAAGAATCAAAGAACTGAGAAATCCAAAGGAGTAAACAGACTGGAAAGAGGCTACAGATTTCTGCAGGGAGTAGAGAATTCAGTAAAATAAAGCCTTTTGAAACTCATTATATATATACAACCAACTAGTGGCCATTCAGTGGACTCTGACTCATGGTGACAACCTCCCTCTGGGTGAGAGTAAAACTGACCTCCTTAGAGGTCTCAATGGCTGATTTTTCAAAAGTAGAATCCCACGTCTTTCTTCCAAGGCCCTTCTAAGAAGACTCACAAAGGTAACCTTCTGGTATGCAGGCAAATAAATTACATGCTTGCACCACCCAGGGGCTCCTATTTGCTACACAGGTAAGTAAAAATTTGATTAACACTTTCTAATAATTTACCCCCCAAGAAAGTAGCATATGAGCAGAAACCAATTATACTGAAGGAAGAAGTACTGAAAGTAAAATTTTAATGAAGATCAGCCAACAATTGTTACAGCAGTACACTGACAGAGGTTCAGGTCAGATTCAGAAGAGGACATGATTCAAGCGATATCATTGCTGATATCAGATGGATCTTGGCTGGAAGTAGGGAATACCGGAAAGGTATTTATTTTTGTTTCATTGACTATGAAAAGACATTTGATTGTGGATAGCTTTAAGAAGAAAGAGAATTCCAGAACGCTTTATTGTGCTCAGGCGGAACTTGTACATTAAAAAAAAAAACTTATTTAACAAGAGACAATTTTGGAAATAGACCAAGGGACTATCATATCATTTAATGTCAGAAAAGATGTGCATCCTCGCACTATACTTATCAATCTGGATGCTAGAGAAGCTAGGTTACATGAAAAACATGTGGCATCAGGATTGGAGGAAGGTTTATTAGTAAACTGGGATATGCAGATGACACAACCTTTCCTACTGAAAGTGAGATCTTGAAGTATTTGATGACAAAGATCAAGGACTGTAATGTGGAATGACATTTATGAAAAGAAAATTTAATGAAAAGAAAACCAAAATCCTCACAAAAGGATCCACAGGTCACGTCGTGGTAAATGGAGAAAAGTTTGAAACTGTCTAACTACTGCTGCTGCCTTCTGTCTTATCTGTCATTAGTGAGGCCATCAGAGAGTCCTTCCTCCTATACAATGCCTTGTTGGAAAGTTCATTAAATGAAAGCTATTCCACTCAATAGAGTCAATAATTCACCTTTGACCCTTTGGAATGATATATACCCTAGGTATGAATTTTCTCTCCCTACACTCAGTAACTCAGCCAGCACTACCATTTCAAAAATCAGACATTTCAAAAGTGTCTGATTTATTGACAACCAAAAAATTCCCATTAAATTTGCTTCATTCCAAAAAGCTCACTTTAAAGTTTAAGTTACCAAAAAACAGGTTACTCAGGGCCCCCCCAACCCCTGGCAATGAAAATATTTTATACTATACGCCATAATCAGGATAAAATATAGATAGCATCATTCCCCCTTGGACTATTCCAAAGCCTCCCAAGGACCCTTATCATCCACTTTGGGAAATACTGCTTTAAAGCAAAGGAGTATGACAATGGGTACAAGATAATGGAATCTACCCATGTGGGATTCCAAGACTAACTCTTCACAAGAGTATCAAGCCTCATCTTTCTCCCACAGAGAGACTGGTGGTTTCAAACTGCTGACCTTGTGGTTAGCAGTCCAACATGTAACCCACTATACCACCATGACTCCTCTAACAGTGGATAATGACCCTATTAAATAGCACATTGCTACTTAAGGTGTCTCAAGCAAGAATATAAATATTTATGAGCACAGACAGCCTCATCTTTTTCCTTTAGAATAGCTGGTAGATTTAAACTGCCAACTTTATAATTAGTAGTCCATACTTAACCCACTGCACCAAGCTTCATGGGCATATGCCACATACTTCTGAAGCTGCTGTCTTAAGATGCCGGGATAGCGCATTAAAGGTGTGTCTGAAGTATTAACATGGGTATGACCACAGGTTATCATCTTTTGAAATAAGGTCAATACTTTAAACCAATGGTCATTAAATAGGAGTATGGTCCATTTAACTGTTGTAGTTGGGTTCAGAAATCAGATAAGAAAGTAATAATGGTTCCTTTTGTCATTACTACCAGTGATGGGGAGTCTGTGCTTCCTGTCCAAGCAAATTGGTCTAATAAATTATACGCCTTAATTCTAGGAGATGCCAATGGTATAGTAGTAAAGGGATTTGTACCAGAAAACAAAGCACAAGCTTATCTAAATGAGAAACTAATTGCCATGTGGTTATTTGTGAATTCACACATTGATAAGCCAGCACACAAAGAAAGGAGTGACTACACTTTCATGGGTAATTAACTCAATAATTAAGTAAAATAACAGGGTTCCACATAGTCTCTCCAAGGTCTCCAGTGGGGCTTAGTCCCAATTTCCCAGAGAATACTCTTCTCATTAAGCTAAGCTGTGCTGGCTTCTTTTGCTTCCTGGTGCCCATTACCCAATACCCTAACGATTTTCCATGAGATCACCACTTATATTTAAATTCTGCTACCTAGTTGTACTTCTGGAAGCAAATTAAAGAAAACATACTCAAAATATGTAAGTGAAAATTACCCAAACTATAAGGAGAACTAGATGAACCCACAAGCAAAATCAGAAGTTTTAATATGCTCTTTTCAGTAATACATAAGGCAAGCAGACATATTATCAAGGATGTACAAGATTTTTGCAATTATGAATTAACCTGATATATAAAACATCAATCTATAAGCTACAGAAAACATATTCTTCCCAAATGCATGTAAGGCATTTAATAAAAATGACCCTATGCTGAAAAAATGAGACACTTCAGCAAATTTAAAAACATTTACTTAAGAATATTTGTGAATTACAATCGCAAGGAGTTGGAAAACACCCAAATTTCCATCAACAGACAAATGGATTAAAAAACTGTGGTACATACATACAACGGAGTACTATGCATCACTAAAAAGCAGTGATGAACACATGAAGCATATCGCTGCATTGAAATATGAAATAATATGAAATTATGCCAAGTGAAGTAAGCCAAGTACAAAAGAACAAGTATAACATGAGTCCGCTGAGGTAAGTGTGTGTGTGTGTATATATATATATATATATATATATATATATATATATAGAGAGAGAGAGAGAGAGAGAGAGAGAGAGAGAGAGAGAGAGAACAGAAAAGTAAATGCAAAAGGGACACAGGGAAAAAGCTACTGTATACAAACACTCCAGGGGTAAAGTCCAGGGGCCAGACCAAATCCACGGGTACATATGGTAGCCAACTAAAAAGGGGGTGGGGAAGGAGGAAAAGGGAAAGAAAAAAAAAAGATATGTGATGGGGGAATAGGGCACTGATCCACCCAAGGGAAGGGTATTGTTTGTGTTTCCACAAGGAAAGAGGGACCAGACTTAAAGTCAGTGCCAGATGACTGCAGTGTGCCGGCAAGGAATAGGGAGCCAGTGGAGGGGCCTGAGGGCTCGGCCCCCATACCTGCTACCTGGACAACTACCCCTCCCCCCAGAAGAATTTACTTGAGAGGAAGGCACTGAAGCTGCAACTAGGGGAGAGGGGCATGTTCGATCAGAGCAAATGGGAGCAAATGAAGGGGGAGGAAGAGAGAGTGGAGCACATCCTGGCCCACCAGGCCTGGAGAAAGATATCCTCGCCAATGCACAGAGTGGACAACATAGCTGATCCCACTATGAGAAATGCTGTCCCTTGCTGGCCCAGGGCCCTAAAGGGGACAACACTGGAGACTCAGTGTTGGGACTGACCCAGACTGACCCCGTGACACAGAGGCAAACCACTAAAGGCGTGCGACAGAGCAAACGTGGGAGCAGAGCAGGGAGCCCCTGAGGGAGTACAAAGGACAGACTCTGGGGCCAGAAGATGGTACCCAATTGGACCTGACTGAAGAACACACCTAGAGATCAAAAATCAGACCTTAATCTATTTACAGGTTTTTCTTTCTTTTTAAAAATTTTTTTTCAAAAGAGGACCTGATGCCAAGGGTTTAAGTGGAGAGCAAATGCTTTGAAAATGATGAGGGCAAAGAACGTAGAGATATGCTTTACACAATTGATATATGCATGTATTGTGATAAGAGTTGTATGAGTCTCTAATAAAATGTTTAAAGTTTTTTTTCTTTTAATTAATTTATTCTTCTATGGGTAATTGGTTTTCTTCTTTGTTGCCATCGCTGTGTTCTCATTCATTGCCTATTTTTCTATGGCTTGATTTTTGGTGCATATTATTATCTTTACAGACCTATCTAGATAAGATAGACTGGAGGAATAGTCTGGAAGAGAAAGCAATAGGACCAATGGTTCTGGTGAGACATGGGAGTGGGGGAGGTGAGGGAAAGGAGGTGGTGCTGACCAACCCAGGGACAGGGGAGCAACAAGTGATCCAAAACAGTGGCAAGGAGGGTGTGAAAGGCCAGGTAGGGATTCAGCAAGGGCATGTAACCGAGAGAAATGACTGAAACCCAAATGAAGGCTGAGCATGATAGTGGGACCAAAGGAAAGTAAAAGGGAGTAGAGGAAAAAACTAGGTGACAAAGGGTATTTATAGAGGTCTAAAGACTGGAATGTACATCTGTAAATATATTTATAAGAGTGTGGAGAAATAGATCTACGTGCATTTATTTAAAGGTTTAGTATTAAGGCAGTAGATGGACATTGGGCCTCCACTCAATGCAGGAACACGTTGCCCTATTAAATTGGCATTCCAGGATGCACACCTTCCTGAACACAATTGCTGAAGATAAATGTGTGCATAAGCAAATGTGTTGAAGAAAGCTGATGGTACCTGGCTATCAAAAGATATAGCATCTGGGGTTTTAAAGGCTTGAAGATAAACAAGCGACCATCTAGCTGAGAAGCATCAAAGCCCACATGGAAGGAGCACACCAGCCTGTCTGACCACAAGGTGTAGAAGGGACCAGTTAACAGACATCAAAGAACTAAAAATCATATCAGTGGGTGCCCACCTTCCTGTTACTATCACTAAAGACAAACATGTGCATAAGCAAATGTGGTAAAGAAAGCTGATGGTGCCCAGCTATCAAAAGATACAGTGTCTGGGGTCTTAAAAGCTTGAAGATAAACAAGTGGCCATCTAGCTCAGAAGCAACAAAGCCCACATGGAAGAAGCACACCAGCCTGTGTGACGACAAACTGTCGAAGGGATCAGGTATCAAGCATCAAAGAACAAAAAATCATATAATTGTAAATGTGGATGAGTGCAGAAAGCCCATCGGTAGGCAACTGGACACCCCCTTACTGAAGGGTTGTGGGGAGGAGATGAGCCAGTCAGGGTACAGGGTAGCAATGATGAAACATATAACCTTCCTCAAGTTCTTAAAAGCTTTCCCCCACCCCACTATCATGATCCCAATTCTACCTTATAAATCTGGCTAGACCAGAGGATGTACATTGGTACAGATAGCAACTGGAAACACAGGGAATCCAAGACAGATGACTCCTTCAGGATCAGTGGTGAGAATGGTGATGCCTGGAAGGTGGAGGGAATGTGGGGTACAAAAAGGGAACCGATTACAAGAATCTACGTATAGCCTCCTCTCTGGGAGAAGGACAGCTGAGAAGAGGGCGGAGGGAGACATCAGACAGTATAACATATGACAAAATAATAATTTATTAATTATGAAGGGTTTATGAGCTAGGGGCGAGTGGGGAAGGAAAGTGAAAAATAAGCAGCCGATATTAAGGACTCAAGTAGAAGTCAAATGTTTTGAGAATGATGATGGCAACAAATGTACATATGTGCTAGACACAAGGGATATATGTATGGATTATTATAAGAATTGTACGAGCCCCCAATAAAATGACAAAAATAAGAAAGAAAGATCTTGTGCAGATTTATCCAATAAAAATAAATAAATAAAAGAATATTTGTGAATTAAACTATAATTCAATAACAAAGCTAATGACAAATTCCCAAATGTGTGAAAAATTAGCAAACTTCAAAATATGCTCTTATTCAAAGAAGAAATAATGTACAAAGGATAATAACTTTAACCAATAACAAAAAGTAAAAAGGTGAAGTATAATACCAAGAATGTTAAAGGGGTGGGTTGAATCCTAGAAGAAAATTAAATGAAGAAACTCTGATCTTGTATATAAATGTTATCCAAATCATGGCTAAAGTTTGCATACTGAGGCAGACTATAAGGCCCAAGCTGTGGAATAAGGAATTACCTAGCAACTGAATTATATAATTATATAAATAGCTTCCCAAACTTTCTTACTCAGACATATCTGGAAAGCAAAGGTCATTTCAAGTAACAAGCAATGACTAGAAGTACCAGCATTAAATAATTCACTTCTTTTCCATAATATAAGAGATGGTATAAATGTATTTTTGCTTGTAACTCTTTCCTATCTAATTTAAAAGACAATTATATAAAACAATAATTATAAATATTTGTTGATAATTTCATAATACACATAGGTATATGCCAAAAATAACACAAAGTAGAGGATTAAGAAGAGATCTACATTGGAGCAAAGTGTTTTAATGCAATTGAATATAATTTGTATGCGATATGAACTAGATTGTTTTAGGTTAAGACATGAATTGTAATGCAAAGATAAACCACTAACAAGGAAAAGATATAGTAAAGAAACAAGAAAATTAAAATTATATTCAGGCAGTCTCCAGAAAACAAATGAATAACATGGGAGATGTAAATTCAAATTTAACAGAAATTAAGTTAAATATAAATGGACTGAAGAATTAATGGAAACCATAAGCTATAAGCCAATAAGACTTAATAGAACACACCGCCAACAATACATATTTTTCTCAAGTACACATATGACAAGATGCAAGTCTTAGCTCACACTTAATTCTAACTCCAATCTAAGAATTATTAGTTCTTGTGCCATGGCCGTTTGGTAGGGCCCTCCATGAAGAGATCGCTGAAGATACGGGTGCTTACAACAAAATGTGGTGAAGAAACTAGATGGTTCCTGGATATCAGAAAGAATAGCGTCTGGGATCTTAAAAGCTTGTATTCAAACAAGCAGTCATCTAAATGAGGCTTCAACTAAGTCCACATGGAAAAAGCACACTCACCTTTGTTATCCAAAGATAACAAATAATATAAAGTATTATAAAGATAAATAATATAATCCAAGTCAGAAGGAGGGAATGACATATCAGACTTTAAATTGTGAGCATCTGGTTTGCAGAAGGTTATGAACAACAATGGAAGCCCAAAATCGATTTGTAAGATCCACACATAGATTAAGTCTCCTGTTATTTCCCTAAAACCATAAAATACTCAAACTATAGAAAAATGTCATTAATCTCCCATACAAGCAAATTTTGCAAAGATCATCCCAAAATAGTTGCAGCAGTATATTGCCAAGGAACTACCGGAGATCCAGGCCAAATTCAGAAGAGAAAATGAAACATGGGATTTTCATTGCTGATGTCCGCTGGATCTTGGCTCAAAACAGAATAGCAGAAAGATGTTTACTTGTGCTTTATTGATTATGCCAAGGCATTTGACTGTGTGGACCATAAAAAAATTATGGATAATCTTGAGAAGAATGGGAATTCCAGAACACGTTATTATGCTCATGAGAAGCCTGTACGTGGATCAAGAGACAGTTATGCAAACAGAACAAGGAAATATTTACTTCATGGTTTAAAATTAGGAAAGATATGAAACAGGATTGCACTCTCTTACCATACTACTTACCATACTACTGAGCAAATAAGAGGTTGTACTCTCTTACCATACTACTGAGCAAATAATAAGAAGAGTCATATTAGATGAAGAAGGCTATCGCATCAGGATTGGAGTAAGTCTTATTAACAACCTGCGATGTGAAGATCACATAGCCTTGCTTGCTAAAAGTGAGGGGGTACTTGAAGAATTTGCTGATGAAGACCAAAGATTTCAGCCTTCAGCATGAATTATGATTCAATGTAAATAAGACAAAAATCTTCACAAGTGGACCAATAAATAACATCATCATAAATGGAGAAAAGGTTGAAGTTGCCAAAGATCTGTCTTGCTCGGCTCCACAATCAATGTTCATGAAAGCAGAATTCAACAGATAAAAAGATGGGCTGCATTAGGCAAATCTGGTGCACAAGACCTTTTTAGAGTATTGAAAAGGAAGGCTAATACTTTGAAGATAAGTATGCCTGGCGCAAACGAGGGTTTTTCCATTGCCTCATACACACGTGAAAATTAAACACTGAACACAGAAGACAAGTGAAAATCAATATATTTGGGTTGTGGTCCTGGACAATAATATTTAAAGTACCATAGACTGTTAAAAGGCAAACCAACCTGTCTTGGAAGAAGTATGGCCAGAGTGCTCCTTAGAGATAAAGATGGCAAGACTTCTTACATGCTTTGGGCATATTGTGAGAAGAAACCATGGAGGATGACATTATGCTTGATAAAGTGGATGGCCAGTGAAAAAGAAGGTCTTCAACAAATGACTTGATGCAGTGGCTGCAAAATGGACTTAAGCATGGAAATGATTGTGAGGATCATACAGGATCCTGCAGTGTTTCATTCTGCTGTGTATGAGGTCACTATTGGTCGTTGGGACTGACTTAATGGCACCTAATAAGTTAGTTGAGGGGTGTGAATAGCTTGGTATCAGACAGAGAATATTGTAGAGACAATTACAATAGCTATAGCTAGGTAACATCTGATTTGATCCTCCTTTGACCCACTTAAAAGTTTATCAATTAAAAAAATTAAGGGGAAGTACACATAGATTAAGCTGCAGGTCAATCTCCTCTGACCATTACGATGTGAATAACCTGGCTGTCATACAGAGTGCATAAGAAAGTACTCAACAACGTATTCAAGCGTTGAGAGAGGACTTGAGTAGAGTCTGCTGCTATCTTAATATTTAACATATAAATATATGTACATAGACCTATATCCCTAACGTCATATAGTAATAGATTTACATATATTCATGCCTATATTTATACCCCTATAAATGTCTTTTGCCTCCTAGTTCTTTCCTCTTATTTCCTTTTTCTTTCTTCCTGTCCCACTGTCATGTTTGATCTTTATTCGGCTCTCAGTAATTCCTCTTGGCTACATTGCACTTGATCAAACCCCGCCAGGTGTTCTACACGCTCCTCACCATCAATTTTAAATGTCTTTTGTTCCTTTTTCCCTGGGTTTGTTGGCTCCCCCCTCCCTTACCCCACACTTCCCTGTATTTGGGGGATTCATTGCTCCCCATCTTGTCTCATGGTGGGGCCAGCCCTACACTTGCTATTTCATTTAAATAATAATAGCTAATACCTAACCACCACATTTTATACTCCAAGGCCCTCCTCTCTTCTCATTTACACATTTCTCTTACTCCTAGTTGAATTCATTATCTTTCATTTATATCCCTATAATATCATTCTATTCCTATTTTCACCACTACTTTGACACTTGACCATAATACATTACAGCATTCTATTTTTAGATCTGCTCCTACCTTATAGACAGTGGACCCTCTATTAGCAGGTGTTTCATTCAATTTTGTATCCTCTAGTATAATGGTTCTCAAAGTTAAGCATGCATCAGAATCACCCTGCTCGCTAATTACCATTGATTGGATTTGGAAATATAGCAAACCTGTTGCTCCACAGGCTTTCTGAAACTATACAGCTTTACAGAAGCAGACTGCCTCATCTTTCTCCAGCAGAACAGCTCTTAGATTCAAACCTGACCTTCAGTTAGTATCAAACACTTAATTCCCTATAGGATCAAGGCACCTTTTAAACACCTGCAGGGCTCCTAAGCCTACAGACTGCTGAGATGGAGCCAGAGAATCGGCATTTCCAAAAAGTCCCTGGTGATACTGGTGCTACTGGAGGAGACTACAAGGTGAAGGTGGAAAGGTGGTAGAGAGTGGGGAGTGGAGAGTGAGGAGGGACAAAATTTGAGAACCAAGCCCCCAGGTATCCACTCTGATGTGTTTCCAAGTGACTTGAATTCACATTTAAATCCTGCTCCATCATTCATTCTGATTTTCCCCGTAGTGCTGTGGGTGAGCTTTAGTCTGCTAACCGCAAAGTAGGCAATTTAAACCCACCAGTGGCTCCATGGGAGAAAGTTGAGGCTATCTGCTCTATTAAAGATTTCCAGCCAAAAATTTAAAAAAAAAAAAAAAAAAAGATTTCCAGCCTTGCAAACTTTATCAGGATCATTATATGTTAGGATCCACTCAATGACAATGAGTTTGAATTTGCTTTTATCTGCACCAAGTAACTGGCAAACTTTCATGAACTTTTGTGAGAAGTAATCATAAAATTATAAGCAACACTTCTGTCGACAAAGAATTAATCTCACTTCATCTAATTGAAAATAGGGTTTGGGATCACAAATTAGCTCTAACAGTCTTGCAACATGACAATGGCCAGAGGCAGACCACACAAGAGACTAGGCCACAAGACACAATTTACATCAGAGCAGCCACAGGCTAGCACTGCAGTACAACTCAGATGGGCTATGGTAGTCATGCATGCTAATTAGTAGTCTCTACCTGATATTCTCCTCCAGATAACCAGCATGGCTTGATCCTTCACTTCATGACCTTTACTCCAATCCCCCTTTGGAAAAATAATCCAGCTCCTCTCGCTAGCATTCTCTAATCCCTTATCCTGGCTTTTATTGTTGCCCAACACACTGTAATCTTATTTTATTTTATATAATCTAAACAAAGGTCTGCCTCCCTACAAGGTAAGTAAGCTCTCTGAGGGCAAGGATGTGTTCTATCATTTTCACTATGGTATCACCAGCATCTAGCATAGGAGGCTCTCAATAAATATAACTGAATAAATTAAATATTATCTGTTTATTCCATTTACCTCCATTTGGGGATGTTCTACTTCACCTTTATTTTATTATCCCACCCCTTCATTTGCTTTCATATAACGTTAAACTGTATTTCAATTCCTCAATAAATATAAGCACTAAGTGTATATTATAAATGAAATTCAGAGTCCTCTATCTTCCTTTGTTATAATTCATGATCGTCCTGATAAACTGCAATATGTAGAGACAAAAATATTTACCAAGGGAAAATAGCTGAACACTTATGTGTATTCACTACAACTGTGGTTTAAGTTGAAACTAATTACTGTGCTAATGCTTTCATATGTTCATAAAACATTATCTATTCTTTTAAAACATGTTTTTTATTTCACTAATTATAATTTCTTTAAGCTAATAAGACAGCACTTTGTTTATAAATTTACAAGTTACCAAATTTACAAATTATAAGTTACTGCCAAATTTTATATTTAATTAGTTACTTTCTAATATGAATTTATGCTTATTAATTTAATATCAATCATTATCGTACTTTCTATAATGCTCTGCATGCCCTCTATGCTGGTGATTAAGCTTTCCAATATGTCTTAGCAAACTAGTTCGTAAGTGTAAAGTACCTGATCTCAACTGTCGTAATGCATGATCATCTTGGTAAATCGCAGTACAGAAAAGACAATATATGGAATTTTTCTAAAGAACCAAAATAAATAAATAAAACATACAAGATTCCTGCTCTTGTGAAGCTTTTTGCTCACACTGTGCAAAAATTATTACAGCAAAGCCTCCTGCTTCCTATAAACTACGATGGACAAGTTTAGATAGGTAGGTAGGAAGGTCCATAGGTAGGTAGGTAAGTAGGCAGGTAGGCTGCTTGATTTATTTTTCTCACTGCCTTAGAGTCAATTCTGACTCACTGTGACCCTATACGTCAGCATAAAATTCCCACTGTGGGTTTCCAAAACTCTCACTTTATGGGAGTAGAAAGCCTCACCTTTCTCCCTTGGGAGTGGCTGGTGGTTTCAAACTGCTGAACTTTTGATTAGCAGCCCAATAAGTAACCAATTATACCATCAGAGCTCCTAAATAGAGAGCTAAAACTCACTATGCCCTAAATCCTTTTTGTTAAAAAAATGTTAAAAAACATCCATTTTAATATAAAAACAAAATGACTTCTCAAGTTCATATATATACATGTGTGTATGTATATGTACAAACACACATGGAAAAGAGATTAGTATCTGAAGAAATATAAACTGGTTAATTAGCATACTTTGGGAAATAACTATTACAATGTATCACTGACAATGGCATTGTCTTGCTATGTGACCTTGGCATATCATAGGTTTCCTTTTCTTCTTTTACAAAAGGTACCCCAAATGTGAGGTAGTATCGATGAAGAACACAGCTTTCCCCCAGATCCTGGATGCTTCCTCCCCCCAACTACCATCATCCGAATTCTACCTTGCAGGCATGGATAGGACAGAGGCTGTACACTGGTGCATATGAGGGCTGGAGGTACAGGGAATCCAGGGTGGATGATACCTTCAGGACCAAGGGTGTGAGGGACGATGCTGGGAGAGTGGAGGGTGAGTGGGTTGGAAAGGGGGGAACTGATTACAAGGAGCCACATGTGACCTCTTCCCTGGGAGAGGGACAGCAGAGAAGGCGGGAAGGGAGACTCCGGATAGGGCAAAATATGACAAAATAACGATGTATAAATTACCAAGGGTATATGAGGGAGGAGGGAATGGGGAGGGAGGGGGAAAAAAAAAAGAGGACCTGATGCAAGGGGCTTAAGTGGAGAGCAAATGCCTTGAGAATGATTGGGGCAGGGAATGTATGGAAGTGCTTTATACAATTGATGTATGTATATGTATGGATTGTGGTAAGAGTTGTTTGAGTCCCTAATAAAATGTAAAAGAAGAAAAGAGAAAAATATGATTAGGGCAAAGACTGTACAGATGTGCTTTATACAACTGATGTATGTATATGTATGAACTGTGAAAAGAATTGTATCAGCCCCAATAAATTGTTAAAATTAATTAATTAATTAATTTTAAATAAAAAAGAATTAATACCAAAAAAAAAAGGTACCCCAAAAAGGCTGGAGGATAACTACTGAATTTCAGATAAACAAAAAAATATAATCATATTAGAGCTTTTATTTTCCACTAACTGATAACAGCATGACCCAAATAGTAGTTACGATATTTATGTCCCTCATTACATATGCCAAAGCATGATAAGCAATGTTTTTTTCCATTCAGTGGTGTTTATCACTTAAAAATTCCATACAGTCCAATTAATGTTGATTATACACTTAAATATGGATTGAATCTTGAAATATTTTCTCCATGGGAATTTTATCAGGTAAGCTTTGTCATCTTTTCTCATTAAGAACAATGGAATAAATATGGAGGCTTCCTGTCGATCTAAGCTTGGCACACTTCTGAAGTGATTGTTGTAATACACGGATAATCTGTCACTCTGGGCTTACTATCTCTGACAATCTAATAAAATTTCATCTCACATAGGATACAACTAAAGATTCTGGGACTTAACCAAAAACACCTTTCAAAATTTCAACTAAATTTCTAACACAGTATTCACTAAAAGCTATTTTCCCAAAATATCAATTTTGATCAAGATAATCTCATATAGATACACGAGAAGGATTAGTGAATAGCTTTATAAGAATTACTTTTTTAAAGTATTTTCTTAACTCAAAAAAAGCAAACTTAGAGCCCAGAAAAATAGTACACTGCAAATTTTCCAATACTCAACAAAGTTTTACAGTGTCAGCAAAGTAAAATAGCAAAGAACAATGAGCACCATAGCTTGTCATCGGATTACTTGAATAGATACACTGCGTTACACATAAAATTGTCAACCTTCTAATGTTAACACAGGTATTGGTAAACTAAATACCACAGTGCCCTCTGCTGTCTTTTTAAAGAAACTAAAATAATGTAAAAGGTAGACTGTGCATTTGAAATTTCCTGAGCCTGTTATTTAATATAAGGAGCCCTAGTGGTGCTGTAGGGTAACCAAGAGGTCAGTGGTTCAAAGCCATGAGGCCCTGTATAAAAGATAGGACCACCTGCTCTCATTAAGATTTACAGCCTCAGAAACCCTATATAGGATCACTGTGAGTTGAAATAGACTCAACGGCAGTGGGTTCTTGTGGTTATAGCTATTTAATACAGCCAATGATAGAAAAAACAGCCTTTCATTATTAGTGTAATACTGTATAAACTTTTATCTCATAAAATACTGGTCTAAATATAAATATTAAAATGCTGTTACTATTCCATAGGAAAAATTTTTACTTCACTCTTTTACAATTATTGGTTTTAAGATGGAGAAAGAAAGGAAGATATCACTAGAAGATATCACTGTTGTAGAAAAAGTAATTTTGAAAGAGAATAAACATTTTTAGATGAGAATTACAAAGACTTAAGCCAGAGGCATGCCTAAAATAGTGATATCCAAGTGGATTAAGTGAAATGATCCAGTGGGGAGGAGCATATATAATATTATAATATTACATTTAATATATTTGTACATGTATATTCTAGTATATAGGCTAACACTTCTTCCCTAGTATGTATATCAGATGACTACATGCCATCCTGACAGATGGTATCCTAAAAAAAGACCAGGAGCTCCATAATTCCTACAGATCAGTGACTTTGCTCTTTGAAAGAAACAATATACACTGAAGAAATTCTAATAGCACAACCACAAAAGAACAAGAAAATCACAGAGCTCTTGCTTAATTCTGTGTTCAAATTCATTATAGTTAAGAAATTTAATGAGATCTGACAAAATAAAAATAAGTAGAAATTATCAGAAGAGTATTTGTGCTACCAGTGGTGTGAGTGGTGATACTGGGAGGGTGGAGAGAGGGCAGTTTGGAAAGGGAGAACCAATTACAAGGATCTACATATAACCTCCTCCCTGGGGGACAGACAACAGAAAAGTGGGTGAAGGGAGATGTCGGACAGTGCAAGATATGACAAAATAAATAATTTATAAAATATCAAGGGTTCATGCGAGAGGGGGAGTAGGGAGGGAAGGGAAAAATGAGGACCTGATGTCAGGGCTTAAGTGGAGAGCAAATGTTTGTTTTTTAAAAAAAACATTTTATTAGGGACTCATACAACTCTGATCACAATCCATACATACATCAATTGTGTAAAGCACATCTGTACATCCTTTGCCCTTATCACTTCCAAAGCATTTGCTCTCCACTTAAGCCCTTTGCATCAGGTCCTCTTTTTTCCCCCTCCCTCCCCGCTACGCCCTCCCTCATGAGCCCTTGATAATTTATAAATTATTATTTTGTCACATCTTGCCCTGTCCCACATCTCCCTTCACCCCCTTTTCTGATGTCCGTCCCCCAGGGAGGAAGTCACATGTAGATCCTTGTAACCAGTTCCCTCTTTCCAACCCACTCTCCCTCTACCCTCCCAGGATTGCCCCTCACGCCCCTGGTCCTGAAGGTATCATCCCCCCTGGATTCCCTGTGCCTCCAGCTCCTACATGCACCAGTGTACAACCTCAGCTCTATCCAAACTTGCAAGGTAAAATTCAGATCATGATAGTTGTGGGGGAGGAAGCATTTAGAAACTGGAGGTAAGCTGTATTCTTCATCAGTGCTACATCGCACCCACCCCTATGCCAGGGGATCTCCAGTGGCCGACAAATGGGCCTTGGGTCTCCACTCTGTCCTTTCCCCTTCATTCAATGTGGTAAGATTTTTTTTCTGATGATGCCTTATACCTGATCCCTTCGTCACCTCGTGATCACACAGGCTGGTGTGCTTCTTCCATGTGAGCTGTGTTGTTTCTGAGCTAAATGGCCGCTTGCTTATCTTCAAGCCTTTAGGACCCCAGACGCTATCTCTTTTGATAGCTGGGCACCATCAGCTTTCTTCACCACATTTGCTTGTTCACCCGCTTTGGCTTCAGTGGTTGTGTCGGGAGGGTGAGCATCACAGAATGCCAATTTAATAGAAAAAAAGTATTTGTGCATTGAGGGAGTGCTTGAGTAGAAGCACAAGGTCCTTCCGCCATCTTAATACTAAACCTATAAATATAGGCACATAGATCTATTTCCCCATCCTCATATATATTTGCATATGTACACGTCTTTGTCTAGACCTCAATAAATGCCCTTTGCCTCCCAGCTCTTTCCTCTATTTCCCTTGACTTTCCTCCTGTCCCACTATCATGCTCCGTCCCCACCTGGGTTTCAGCTATACCTCTTCGTTACATTACCCTTGATCCTTCCCTACCAGTCCTGCCACACTCACCTCACCACCAATTTGGATCCCTTGTTGTTCCCTTGTCCCTGGGTTTGTTAACACCACTTCCTTACCCCCACCTCCCCCTATCCCATGTCCCCAGGAACTGTCGGTCCCGTTGTTTTATCTCCAGATAGTTCATCCAGCCTATCTTATTTAGACAGACCTGCAGAGATAATAACATGCACAAAAACAAGACAGAGGAAAACAAAGCAACAGTATACAACAAAACAACAACAACAAACCACTGACAAAGAACAAAACAAAACACATCAAGAAAGAAAAGCTTGTAGTCAGTTCAAGGATCGTTTGTTGACCTTTAGGAGTATTTTCCAGTCCAGTCTGTTGGGGCATTGCGCCCTGGCCCCAAAGTCCACTTTCAGCATTCCCTTGGGAACTTACCGCTCCATTACCTTGCTTTTCCGCTGCACTCCCCCAGTGCTTTGAGAGCAAATGTTTTGAGAATAATGAGAGTAATGAATGTACAAATGCGGTTCACACAATTGATGTATGTATGGATTTTGATAAGAGTCGTATCAGTCCCTAATTAAATGATTTTAAAAAAAGAAAGAAAACAAAAAAAGGAGTATTTGTACTGTAGGTTTACATCTACTATTGTTCAGAATGAAGGCACAGGACCAGGGAGTGCTGACATATGTTGAACACAGGATTTCTGTGAGTGAGAATCTACTCAAGAGCACTGAGGTAGTTACCTTATTGTGCCAACCTGGCCGATAAACACATGGGGTTAATTGAAGGGTGGAGGGATAAGTGGGTTGGTGAGCCGTGCCTTTCTAGTTCTCAGGTCTCTTGCTTTCTGATGGTTGGACCAGGGTGCAGCTGCCTTAGCCAGTTTCCAGCTTCAGCTGGCAAGGCTCACTTCCTGCAAGACTTCCCAAGGAGAAGCCGCATGGACCTGCCCCGATGCAGCCCTGGGTGCTGGAGCAGCCATGTGGAGACCACTGCCAGTGATGAGATGCTTACACGTTCACTGATTTGGCTTTCCTCCTGCAGTCGGTGTCATAGTGTGTGTTTTGTGAGATGGAGGAGGACTTTGTGGACTGATGTCAGACATTTGGATTAATGTTGGACTTGTAGGCTTGAGCAAACTGGGTTGGGATGCTTTCTTTATGTACACTTAACCTTTACATAAAACTCTCTCTTATACAAGCGTTTCGGTGGATTTGGTTCTCTAAAGTACCCAGACTAACACACGCACCAAACATAATAATGGAAGAAGCTTTCAATGGAGCCAAATAAAAATTTCTTATCCAGAGATATACCATATATACTTGAGTATAAGCTGACCTGAATATCAGCCGAGGTACCTACTTTTACCATAAAAACTACATATAAATGTGCTGGGAAAACTTGGCTTATACCCAAGTATGTATGGTACCTATCTACAAAAGCTCTCTAACCAACCCCACAGCTATCAAAGTTAACTCTGACTTAAACTCCCTAATAAAACTCTAAGTCAGGCTGCAATCCATAAGGTAAGCAGTTGGAAACCATCAGCTTCTCCAAAGGAGAAAGATGAGACTCTCTACTCCTATGAAGACTTACAGTATCAGAAACTCACAGGGCAACTCTACCCTGTCCAGCAGGATTTCTATGAGTTGGCATTGACTCGAGGCAGTGATTGAACACAGTGAAAGATCAACTAAAATTATTATTCTTATAATAAAGTAAGCATCATATATTCAAAATGCTCGTACCCTATTTATTTTCTTTCTCTCCTTTTATAGAAATATAAACAAATAGTAAAGATAATAAATAACTTCTAACAATAACTAATTCTTTCTTTCCAAATTTGTGTTTTACACTTCCATAACCTGATTGATATATTAGTTACTTGGCACATGTTAATCTCTCAATCAATTATAAATTTCTTAATTGTTTTTGTATGACTCTGGCTATGCATATTTTGGTACTGGAGTCTAAATAATGGTTGAATGAATAAAGACTATGCTTTAAATGATAAGAATCGTGTCTTGAAGTGCCATGTGTAATTGAATCCTATGTTCTTTATTCACTGGCTAACTAAAGCATAAATGTCCACCTTTACAACCCAGATTCTAATGTTAAAGTGGTCCCAAGGACCAGCTATTCTTATTGTTTCTTCCTCATACCCTTAATGAAGAGCTATCTATATTTACAGATTTTGTGTAGCTCATGTATTTGGGAAGTATTTCTCCTAAATTTGTATGTATATTTCTTCAATGGAGCACTAAGAGAATTGGGAATATTAGATGAGATTTCTCTGATATAAGACAGAGAAACATGTCTATCTAGATAAGCTAAGGAGGAGAAAAGAATGGGACCGAATGTTACAGCGGGACATGAGAGAGGGGCAGGCCGGGGAAAGGAAGGCAGGTACCAACAAACCCAGGGACAAGGGAAAAACAAGTGATCTAAACTCAATGACAGAAAGCATAGGATGGCTTGTGGGGTTTGATCAAGGGCAATGTAACCAACAGGAATTACTGGAAGTCGAACATGATAGTGGGACAAGAGGAAAGTAAAAGGAAAGAGAGGAAAGAACTATGAGGTAAAGGACATTTATAGAGGTCTAAATATAGGTATAACAATAGAGAAATAGCTCTATGTACATATATTTATTTGTTAAGTACTAAGGTAACAGACAGACATTGGGCCTCTACTCAAGTACTCTCTCAATGCAAGAACACTTTGTTCTAATGACCCCGCATTCTGTGATGTTCACCTTCCCTACACAATGGCTGGAGATAAAATGGGTGCATAAACAAATGTGGTGAAGAAAGCTTAGGGTGCCCAGCTATCAAAAGATATAGGCGTCTGGGGTCTTAAAGGTTTGAAGATAAACAAGCAGCCATCTAGCTGAAAAGCAACCACACCCACATGGAAGAAGTATACCAGCATGTGTGATCATGAGGTATCAATGGGATCAGGCATTAAAGACCCAGAACAAAAAGTCATATGGTTGTGAATGAGGGGGAGGGCAGAGTAGAGACCAAAGCCCATCTGTAGACTATGGGACATCCTCTCACAGAAGGGTCACAAGGAGGAGATGAGCCAGTCAGGGTGCAGTATAGCATCAATGAAACATACAGCTTTCCTCTAGTTCTTTAATGTTTACACAAACACACACACACACAATCATGACCCCAATTCTACATTACAAATCCAGCTAGACTGCATGTACAGTGATACAGACAAGAGCTTGCAACACAGGAAAGGCAGGGCAGATAAACCCTCAGAACCAATAATAAGAGTAATGATACCAAGAGGGTAAGGGGGCGGTAGGGGAGAAAGGGAGAACCAATCACAATGATCCACATATAAACCTCCTCTAGAGGGGGAAAAACAACAGAAAGTGGATGAAGGGAGATAGCAGTCAGTGTAAGCCATGGAAAAAATAATAATTTATAAATTATCAAGGGTTCATGAGGAAGGGAGGGTGGAGGTGAGGGGGTGGGGGGATTAAATTGATACCAAGGGCTCAAGTAGAAAGAAAATATTTTGAAAATGATGATGGCACCAAACGTACAAATGTGCTTGACACAATGGATGGATGGATGGATGGATGGATGGATGGATGGATGGATGGATGGATGGATGGATGGATGGATGCATGGATGCATGGATGGATGCATGGATAGATGCATGGATGGATGGACGGACGGGCGGACGGACGGATGGACTGTGATAAGAGCTGTAAGAGCCCTAATAAATTATTTAAAAATAAAAAGACAGAGAAAACATCATATCAAGGTTTAGGTTAATACTACTTTACCACATAGGAGAATAGTACCAATTACAGGGATCTACATATAACCTCCTCCCTGGGGGATGGACAACAGAAAAGTGGGTGAAGGGAGACATCGGACAGTGTAAGATATGACAAAATAATAATTTATAAATTATCAAGGGCTCATGAGGGAGGGGGGAAGGAAGGGAGGAAAATGAGGAGCTGATGCCAGGGGCTTAAGTAGAGAGCAAATGTTTTGAGAATGATGAGGTCAATGAATGCACAAATGTGCTCTATACAATTGATATATGTATGGATTGAGATAAGAGTTGTATGAGTCCCAATAAAATGATTTTTTAAAAGTTCTCTGGAAGCAATCATAAATACTACTAATGCCTCATCCATCCTATGTGCTCAGACCTTACTATTTCCATGCACCCATGCCAACATCCAACTACCGATATTCCTGGAGGCAGAGCTTTCTCTCTCTCTCCTTCACTTCCCCATTGGTGAGTCATGCAGTTGAGACCTGCCAGGGCCTGTGGTGCTTCTACCACCCTTGGATCAACAAGACTCTGCACCCACCAGTCTGTGATCTTCCTGCATTTTCCATCACTGCAGGTATCTGGTGTGAGTCTGAAGAGGGATTTATAAACTAGTATCGGACTTATGGATTTGAATTGGACTGGGCTGTGATGTATTCTTGATATCTGATTACTCCTTGGTATAAAGCTCTTTCTTGTACATATATGTTTCTGGATTTGTTTTCTAGTAAACCTGACCAAGCACCTCATCAATGAAAGGACAGCTGTGTCAGCTCCCTCATCTGTCACAGGGCTTGTTTTGAGGCATATGTTGTACACTATTTCACAGTTTCCCTATATGTCACACAAGGCTGGGCTCCAATTAATATGGCTCAAGTGCCCTTCCTGTTATCACTTCCCCTACTCCTCAACCAATATTCCCAAAGTCTCCAAAATAAACTACACTCAAATCTTCATTCCAAAGGCTGTTTTTCAAAAAAACCAAACTAAGAAGATATATTATTTGTTCTCAAATCTTTCTATACTGCCTTATAGTTCCTAACTAAAATATTTAAGACATGGGCAATAAAATCTTAGTACTAATAGTTAAGTATTAGCGAAGAATAGAAAGTCAATCTTATAAGGGGAAAACCATCTAACCAGTATAAGGGGGAAACCATCTAACCGGTAATCTTTTTTCAAAACTGCTTCTTACACATTTATTACTATCACTCTGTAACATGTCTTCTGTTTTGCAAGTAGCATTCCAAACACTGGCTATAATCTCTATGTCAATAACAAAATCACCCACAGGCACATATTTATGGGCTCTGACCCTTGTTTCTTAGCCTATTTTTTTTTCATGAAGTGAAAGAAAGATGAATCTATCAATATGAGAAGAATGACACGCTTGCTGTAAAGGCTGTAAAATCATCTGATTCTAATAATTCTACAGATCAAATACTAGAGGACTTATTTTTTAAGCTCTGCTTAGCATATAGGTTTGAAAAAAATTCCAGACTAGGACAACAGTAAAATCTGTATCTTTAAACTATAAGACTCAGAAGTTCTTGTAAAATAAAGTTCCGTGTTCTGACTTACACTTTCACCCCAAAAGTGAAAAGAATGAGGCTTTAAAAGTAAAATTCATAGATTATTCTCAGAAACCAACACTGCAAACTCTACTACTGTTTATCTATCTACTCACTGCCATCTTGTCAATGCTGATTCATAGTGACCCTATAGGTCAGGATAGAATTCCCGAGACTGTAACTCTTTATAAGACTAGAAAGCCTCATTTTTCGCCAGCAGAGTAGCTGGTGGTTTTGAACTGCTGACCTTTTAGATCCCAATGAGTAACCACTAGGTCACCAGGGCTCCTTTCTGTCTATGTTCTGAAATGCTGGGTCACTTAAAGGGGGATGGGTGTCACTGAACCAATGGAGTCAGGATGAAAACAATGTTCCTTCATCATTGAAACTGATAAATCTGTTTCTGTGTCTGATAAATGAGTAATAACTTTTGAAGCCCCAGGTTAACAAAACCTCCATCATAAGGCAATTTATTTGATGGTGACATCCAGTGTTAAGGCCGGAAAAATGAATGAACTTGCCATTAACCTTTGCATTTAGAAATACCCTGCCAGGGAAAACACATTGGCTAACATCAAAACAGAGTAACTTCTTCAGTAAAAGCATCAAAGGAGGTGGGGGGAAAGGAAGATGGAGGATAGTGGTAAGGAGTGTACAAAATTTTGAAGAAAACAGTGGGAGGAGGGAACGCAGGAGATTAACAGGGAGAGGGAAAGAGGAACAATTCTACATTTCTTGCAAACATGTAGGCTACAGACACTTTGGTGAAACTAGCTGCCCTCATTTCTTACAAAAATGATATTATTCTTTGGTTTATTCTTTTATTTCACTCCAGTTAATAAATTCCAATAAATTCATCTGTTTCGTGTATGCTGTCAGAAAATATGAGACTCTGGTACAGAAAAAAAAGGCACAATTCTCAAAAAACTGGGTAGCATAGTGTTCTAACCTAGAAAATGAAGAAACAAAGGCTCAGAAAGGTTAAGTAACTTTTCCAAGGAAGAGTATGCTGCCGTTAGAACTTCTGACTCCAAAACACATGCCCTTAGTCATGACATTTTATTGATTCTGGTGTAGTCATTTACTGTTTAATGAAAAGTTTTAACACATAAATATACCCAGCTGTCCTAGACCCCAGAAGGTCCAAAACTAAAATTAAAACTCTAAGAAGTAAACAAACCATAGAAACTGAAAAAGATGAGCTAGAAGCAAACAGTCAAAGCTTAGATATTTATTAAATTCTTCAGTGTAAAATGTCTCAAAGTAACTAGAAATTAGCAGCTGAAAAAGAAAAAAATATGAGGCCTGTTCACCATAAATGAATATAGTACAGCAGAGTACACAAAGTCAGTTCAGAAAAAGAAACTTGGAAAATAGAACAAAAGATGGAAAAACAGTTTCATGCAAGCAGAGTTTAGTATGGGCCTAGAAAGAACAGGATCCAAGACATCAACTGGAAAGGAAGAGTATTCCATAGAGAAATACAGGGTGGGAGAGGCAGTGGTAGCTGTTAGGTGCCTGAGAAGGCGCTAACTTATAAAGACCCTCTGTACAAAGGGACACAAAGCTGCCCATCCTGTGCCATCATCTCAAGTGCTGCACAATGAGTGAGCTGGCCCCACAAATGCCCATTGCTGCAGTCACTGTGGCAATCTATCTCACTGAGAATCTTCTCTTTTTCTTCACTGACCTTCTGCTTTACCGAGCATGAAGTCCTTCTCCAGTGACTGCTTTCTCCTCCTAAACATGCCCAAAGAACAGATGACATCTGACCTCCTAGCTTGTAAGGAGCATTCTGGCAAAACTTCTAAGACAGATTTACTCCTCCTTGCAGTTCAAGGATGCTCAACGTCCTTCACCAGCACCGTAAGTCAAGCACATCAATTCTTCACCAGTCTTCCTTGTTCATTATCTAGTTTTTGCCTGCATATGAGGCTTGTGTCAGGCCTACCTTATTCCTCAAATTTACATCTTTGCTTTTTAATATTTAAGAAGAGATTTTAGTAACAGAGTTACCTAGTGCAACATGTTGCTGCTTTCTTTTTTTTAATGTTGTTATTGAGAAAACACACAGACAACAAAATATATACCAACTGATTTGTTTCTATAGATACAATTCAGTGACTTAATTACATTCTTTGAGATGTGCAACCATTTTCAGCTGCCTTTTCTGAGTTCCTTCCAGTAACAAACGCTCACTGCCTCCTAAAGTGTCAAGTTTTGTTGTCACTTTGGTCCCAGCTGCCCTAAGGCACAGTAGGGTTAATACTAAAATTAAAATCATATATAGTTTTAAAACCACATCTGGATTGTGAAGGCTTGTTTCCAAAACAGCAGCCACCTAAGTGAGATGTCAACTAAGTCAACATGCAAGAAGCTCAGCTACATCAGTGATCAAGGATTTTAAATTATGTAATCTAAAGCTGAAAGAAAGAGTAGTGTCAGAGTCTAAATTGTGATACTTTGGTTTGCAGAAGGCTCTGGATAGCAACGGAAGTCCAAGATGCATTTGTGAGATCTATACAGGAAATGAGCCTCCAGTGGTTTCTTTCTACTCATAATGGAAGAAGAGAAATAATCTAGTTTCCAAACAAAGAATATTAGAGAGATGACTGTAAGAGATCAGAATGATAAACCTGACTTGACCAATTAAAACCTTGTTACTTGACAGCCCCTCAGATATACATTGGGCCTGATCTGGTTTTCAACATTTCCTGAGTTTGGTTTTTGGTTATTTTCTTTCTCTCTCTCTCTCTCTCTCTGTCTGTCTGTCTCTCTCTCTCATATTGGGGTATATGGTATATGAAATCCAGGATTGATGAACCTATAGAGACAGCAAGTAGAATTAGGGTTCTTGGGGGGGGAGTGTACAGTGAGGGTAGAGGGTAAAGGGGAGCTGATATCAAGGAGTTCAGATGGAAGAGAATGTTTTGAAACTGATTATGGTAGAAATTATACAATACTATTTGATGTGATTGAACTATATAATGATATGTTATCTACATAAGCTCCCAATAAAATGGTTTGAGAAAAAAAGCATAAAGTCTTATATTTTCATAGAAGCATTGATGATCTCCAGAAGAGAAATAAAATTAACAGACATGTACATTAAGAATATAACGAACTCTGAATACAGTTGGATGGATGATAAAATGGAGGTTGGAAAACTATTTCAATTGCTACCAAAAATGCCCAAATTCACTGCCATCATGTCACTGCTAATTCATAGTGAGGCCCCTGTGGGTTTCTAAGACTGGAACTATTTACAGGAGTAGAAAGCCCAGTCTTTCTTCCTTAGAGCTGCTGGTGGTTTTGAACTGCTGGTCATATGGATCGCAGCCCAACTCATAACCACATCACCACGGCTCCTATTTCAATTATTACAGAACTGTGCATATTCAAGGCAGAGGTACTGATGATGAGAAAAGTCAGACATAAGTAGTTCAAATACTACCATCCTTATGAAGCACTAGGCAGTGGGTTCCTCCCACTTCTGTGCTCTTAAACCACATTATTACAATTAATTGCTTATGTTTCTCTCCTTGGTGGTAATAGCCAAGTTTTATTCATTTTAATACCCCCAGTACCAAGCCCAGTGAAAGTAGGTAAAAAATAAATGCATGCAGAATGAAAACTCTGTGAGGTGTTTACACAGTAATGAGACTACAGAACAAGATTTGTTTCAAATCATACTTAAATAAGCCATCTGCCAGAGCACTAAATTACACCATTCAGACTAAAAGTCACGCTACCTATTTTAACCCCAAGAAGAGGCACTACGGATCTGATTGAGTTGGATCTGATTGAGTTGATTAGGTATAAAACACTGCCTGAGTTGCAATTCCTAAAGATTGACATCACTAAGTGGCATCAAGTAGTGGGAGACCTTGTCTGTCTTGATTTCTTACTTCCAGGTTGCTAGAAGCTCCTTGAAACAAACTTGACCATTCTTTTACCCTCTTTCATACAGTTTGCAGGAGCTCTATTTAGTCTTCAGTGGTAATACCTGGGTTTCGCAATAGGAGAAAGTCTTCCCTTACATCTCACATTAAAGCACATGTTCCAAGGTGACATGCTCTGGTCTATATCAGGAACTATAGTCCCAACTTAAGTTGAAAATAATATCCTACCTTTTGTCAAGGTCAGGGATTTTATTTCAGTCCAAATCAAACATAATAAGTTAGTCTACTTCATAAATGCTGGTGGAAACTATGAGACCCCTGGGTCAGACAAACAGGTCTCTTTCACGGGACCACAAACCACACAAATGTTAACATCCATTCCCTACGCTCCCAAGCCTTAGAGTGGGGACCAAGGTGGATGCCTGCACACCCAGTGGTATGTGTTACAAGAAGAAACACTGGCCATGGGGAATCACCTGCCCTTGGCTGAGGGGAAACAGCTTCATCTGCAAGCAAACACTAAAAATGGCCCAGAAAATGCTAGCCAAAAACGCTGGAGCCAAAGTGGGTGAAAAAGTAAATGTGAAGAAAGCTGATGGTGCCCGGCTATCAAAAGAGATAGTGTCTGGGGTCTTAAAGGCTTGAAGATAAACAAGCGGCCATCTAGCTCAGAAGCAACAAAGCCCACATGGAAGAACACACCAACCTGTGTGATCGAGTGGTCCCAAAGGGATCAGTTATCAGGCATCAAAGAACAAAAATCATATCATTGGCTGCACACCTCCATGAAAGGATCGCCGAAGACAAATGGGTGCATAAGCAAATGTGAAGAAAGCTGATGGTGCCCAGCTATCAAAAGAGATAGTGTCTGGGCTTGAAGGTGAACAAGCGGCCATCTAGCTCAGAAGCAAAAAAGCCCACATGGAAGAAGCACACCAGCCAGTGCGATCACGAGGTGCCAAAGGGACCAGGTATAAGGCATCAAGCAAAAAAATATATGTATATGTATATATATGTGTGTGTGCATGTGTGTGTGTGTGTGTATATATATATATATATATATACACACACACACCATACTGAATGAAGGGGGAAGTGCAGAGTGAAGACCCAAGGCCCAAGTGTCGGCCACTGGAGATCCCTCATAGAAGGGTTTAGGAGAGGAGATGGGTCAGTCAGGGTATGAGTTAGTACCGATGAAGAACACAGCTTTCCCCCAGATCCTAGATGCTTCCTCCCCCCAACTGCCATGATCCGAATTCTACCTTGCAGGACTGGATGGGGCAGAGGTTGTACACTGGTGCATGTGGGGACTGGAGGCACAGGGAATCCAGGGTGGATGATACCTTCAGGACCAAGGGTGTGAGGGTTGGAAGGGGGGAACTGATTACAGGGATCCACATGTGACCTCCTCCCTGGGAGATGGACGGCAGGGAAGGGGGGAAAGGGAGACTCCGGATAGGGCAAGATATGACAAAATAACAATGTATAAATTACTAGGGGCACGTGAGGGGGGAGTGGGGAGGGAGGGGAAAAAAAAGAGGACCTGATGCAAAGGGCTTAAGTGGAGAGCAAATGCTTTGAGAATGATTGGGGCAGGGAAAGTGCGGATGTGCTTTATACAATTGATGTATGTATATGTATGGATTGGGATAAGAGTTGTATGAGCCCCTAATAAAATGTTTAAAAAAAGAAAGAAAGAAAATGCTAGCCAGGGCCTTGAACTCTTTTTGTTGTTGTTTTAACTCTAGTCCTCCTTTCTTTTATTTATCCCTTTTTCTTCTTTCATTTTTTTTCTTTTAAGAAAGGGAATGTATTCTTTAAAGATTATTGTAAATTGGGTGAAAGTTTACAGAGTAGATCATCAGTTTTACTTTTAAAAATTCATACAACAAGTTTTACAAAAAATTAATTGTATTAGTCTGGGTACTTTATAGAGAAACAAATCCACAGAAACTCATGTATAAGAGAGTTTTATATAAAGGTTAAGTGTGCATCAAGAAACATCCTAACCCAGTGCTGTCTAAGCCCACAAGTCTAACATTAACCCATATGGCCAACACCAATCCACAAAGTCCTCCTCCAACACACAAAACAGATCCAGTGATGCCAACTGCAGGAGAAAAGCTGAGTCAGTGAATGTATAAGCATCTCAGCTCTGGCAGGGGTCTCCACACAGCTGCTCTAGCACCCAGGGCTGCATCAGGGTAGATCATGTGGCTTCTCCTCAGGGATGTCTTGCAGAAAATGAGCCTTGCCAGCTAAAGCAGGGAATTGGCTAAGGCAGCTGCACCCTGGTCTGACCATCAGAAAGCAAGAATCCCAAGAACTAGAAAGGTGAGGCTCCCTGAGCCATTTATCCCTCCACCCTTCAATAAATCACACATGTGTTTATCGGCCAGGTTGGCACAATAAAATAACTACCTCATTAATTTCGTTTCAAATCATCAATTGCAATCATCCCTGCTTTTCGTTTTCACTCTGTCTTCTCTCCTAACGCCCTGAACATGGTTTTGGGGTAAATTCTGTCATTTTGATCTTAAATGGCTGATTATTCTAACACATGGAGCAAGTTCAGATCCAGATATAAGGGTCACAGTTTGAGGGCTTCCACCAGTCTCGCTTTGACCATAAAGTCTGGTCTCTACGATTCTTGGATTTTGTTCCACATTGTCCTGCTGCTCCATCCCGGACCTCTTAATGTGAGTCTTTTTAGAGCAGTTGGTATTGGTAGTTAGGCATCATCAAGTTATTCTGAGCTCAGTCTGAAGACTGGTGTTTGGGTGGTCCTTTTGTCCACTGGACTAACTACGCCAATGTCTTTTAATTTTCACCACAATTTTATTGAGAGGAATCAAAAGTGCACTTGAAATGGCTCCTCAGGAGCTTTTAGAGGAGTTGGGAACTTCCAGCCCACAGGCTACATAAGGCCCACAAAATCATCAAACCAGCCAACATAATCAAGCCATCACATCGTTCTTTTTGCTGTTGGTAGGTGCCACTGACTCAGACACCCAGTGCACAACAGAATGAAACACTGCCCAGTTCTGTACCATCACCACAATTGTTCCTATGCCTGAGCCCATTGATGCGACCACTGTGTCAATCCATCTCATTGAGGGACTCCCTCTTTTTTGCTGCTCTTCTACTTTCCTAAGCATAATGTCCTCAAGGAGTGGTCTCTCATGACAACATGTCCCAAGTATGTAAGATGAAGTCTCTCCATCCTTGCCTCTAAGGAGCACTCTGGCTGTACTTCTTCCAAGACAGTCTTTCTTGTTCTTTTGGTAGTCCATGGTACTTTCAATAATTTCCTCCAGCACCACAATTGAAATATATTGATTCTTTTTCTGTCTTCTTTATTCAATCTCCAACTTTCACATGTATATGAGGCCATTGAAAATATTATGGGTTGGCCAGTCCCACTATGAGACATGACGCCCCTCACTGACCCATAGCCCTACAAGGACAACACCAGAGACACAATGTGGGAATTACACCCAATCTGATCCTGCCACACCGAGGAAAACACTAAGGGCGTGCAACAGAACAGCAAGGGAACAGAGCGGCGAGGTCCCTGGGAATGCTGAAGGTGGACTTTGGGGCCAGGGCGTGGTGCCTCAACAGACTGGACTAGGAAACACCCCTAAAGGCCAACAAATAATCCTTGAACTAACTACAAGCTGTTCTTTCTTGTTGTGTTTTTTTTTTGCCATTAGTATGTTGTTGTTGTTTTGTTGTATATTGTTGCTTGATTTTGCTCTGTCTTGTTTTTGTGCATGTTATTATCTCTAAAAGTCTGTCTAAATAAGATAGGATGGATGAACACTCTGGAGGAGAAAACAACGGGACTGACAGTTTGGGGGGGGGGGGCACATGGGAGATGGGGAGGAGGAGGGAAAGGTATAGCGGTGTTAACAAACCCAGGGACAAGTGAACAACAAGTGATCCAAATCGGTGATGAGGAGGGTGTGGGAGACCTGGTAGGGCATGATCAAGGGTAATGTAACTAAGAGGTATTGCTGAAACCCAGGTGGGGGCTGAGCATGATAGTGGGATAGGAGGAAAGTCAAGGGAAATAAAGGAAAGAGCTGGGAGGCAAAGAGCATTCATAGAGGTCTAGATAAAGACATGTACATATGCAAATATATTTATATATGAGGATGGGGAAATAGATCTATGTGATTATATTTATAGGTTTAGTATTAATGTAGCAGAAGGACATTGGGCCTCCATTCAAGTACTCCCTCAATGCAAGAATATTGTCTTCTATTAAACTGGCATTCTATGATGCTCACCTTCCTGACACAACCACTGAAGACAAAGAGGGTGAATAAGCAAATGTGGTGAAGAAAGCTGATGGTGCCCGGCTATCACAAGATATAGCATCTGGGGTCTGAAAGGCTTGAAGGTAAACAAGCAGCCATCTAGCTCAGAAGCAACAAAACCCACATGGAAGAAGCACACCTGCCTGAGTGATCACAAGGTGCCAACGGGATCACTTATCAGGCATCAAAGAACAAAAAATCATTGTGTGCTCATCTCCATGATACAATCACTGAAGACAAATGGGTGCATAAGCAAATGTGGTGAAGAAAGCTGATGGTGCCCGGCTATCAAAAAAGATAGCGTCTGGGGTCTTAAAGGCTTGAAGGTAAACAAGTGGGCATCTAGCTCAGAAGCAACAAAGCCCACAGTGAATAAGCACACCAGCCTGTGTGATCACGAGGTGCCGAAGGGCTTCAGGTATCAGGCATCATCAGAACAAAAAAATCTTACCATAGTGAATGAGGGGGGGGAGTGCAGAGTAGAGATCTAAAGCCCATTTGTAGGCCACTGGAGATCCCCTTACAGAAGGATCTCAGGGAGGAGACAAGCCAGTCAGGGTGCGATGTAGCAACGATGAAAAATATAACTTTCCTCTAGTTCCTAAATGCTTCCTCTCTCCCCGTCCCCCCTATCATGATCCCCAATTCTACCTTGCAAGTCTGGCTAGACCAGAGGATGTACACTGGTGCAGGTAGGAACTGGAAACACAGGGAATCCAGGGAGGATGATCCCTTCAAGACCAGTGGTGTGAGTGGCGATACTGGGAGGGTAGAGGGAAGGTGGGTTGGAAAGGGGGAACCGATTACAAGGATCTACATGTGACCTCCTCCCTGGGGGACAGACAACAGAAATGTGGGTGAAGGCATACACAGAATGATGCAGTCTGAAAGACTCACAGAGAAGAGTAATACACACTACACTGTCACTTGCCACTATTATCTGTGCACATACTAATGTTTCCTTTTGGAAACTCAGAGCTAGTAGCTATCGTTTGGGTGCATTTCTTTTTCCCTAACCATCAAGCTATGGAATTTTTCTCAAAACTATTGTATTAGACAGGGTTCTCTGGAAAAACAAAACCAGAATGCTAATACTTTTTATATATTTTCACAGATGGATAGATAAATAATATGCAAAATGAACAGTTAAGTAAATTATAAAGCAGTACAAATGGCTCAGTGCAATTCACTCCCGTGAGACAGTTGTGAGACAATGGCAGTCCTTCAAGTCTGGCCGGGTCGCTGGGCAGTCCTCTGTAGAGCAATTCAGGCTATCCCAGCACAGGCAGCAAACAGCAAGAAAGGTCACCAACAGTCAGCCAGATGACAGGGTCTGACAGTCCCCAGCTCAAGAGATGTAAATTCCAATGGTGTGGCGAAGCAGATCTTGAAGGAATCTCAAATTACAGTGACACAGTCCACAGGTTAGTTGTTCCACAGGTAGTGTAGCTTACAAATGGAGGCACAGAACAAGCAAGGTAACTGCACACTGGTCCCATGATCAAAGAGAAAGAGGCATAAGCTAATTGCCACACATTCCACCGCCCCTTTTAAAACCTGCACCCCGGCTGCTGAGCACGACTTCCCTAATCTGTTGACCTAGGTCACGGAACCTCATCTGGGAGCTCCCCCTAATAAAGCTATTTTTGTTTCTGCTCTCCTTTGTCCTGTCAGTTGTGTCTGTATATCTATCTCTCTGTATCTCAGTTTCACTTTTACACTTTTTTTATCATTTTATTGTTGGCTCATGCAACTCTTTTCACAATCCGTACATCCATCATGTCAAGCACATTTGTACATATGTTGTCATTATCATTCTCAAAACATTTGCTTTCTACTTGAGCCCTTGGTATCAGCTCATTTTTCCCCTTCCTCTTCGCTCCCCCTCCCCCATGAACCCTTGATAATTTATAAATCATTATTATTTTGTCATATCTTACACCATCCAATATCTTCCTTCACCAACTTCTCCACTGTCTGTCCCCAGGGAGGAGGTTATATGTAGATCCTTGTAATCTGTTCCCCCTTCCTCCATCGCCTTCCCTCCACCCTAACCGATATCACCACTCTCACCACTGATCCTGAGGGGTTCATCTGTCCTGGATTCCCTGTGTTTCCAGTTCCTATCTGTACCAGTGTACATCCTCCAGTCCAGCTAGATTTATAAGGTAGACTTGGGCTCATGATAGTGGTGGGGAGGAAGCATTCAAGAAGTAGAGTAAAATTGTATGTTTTCATCATTGCTACACTGTACCCTAACTGGTTCGTCTCCTCCCAGCAGCCCTTCTGCAAGGGGATGTCCAGTTTCCCACAGATGGGCCCTGGATTCCCACACCGCATGCCTCCTCATTCACAATGCTATGTTTTTGTTTTTGTCTTTGATGCCTGATACCCAATCCCATCGACAACTTGTGATCTCACAGGCTGATATGCTTCTTCCATGTGGGCTTTTTCAGTTAGATGGCCCCTTGTTTCTCTTCCAGGATATAAGACCCCAGATTCTCTATCTTTTGATAGCCGGCACCATCAGCTTTTACACTTTTCACTCTTACACTTGTGTTTTATTGACTAGACAAAAGCACTTTAATGTGTAGGTCACAAACTATGGATGACAGTGCAAAGAAGGGGAACTACAGAAGACTTCATCGTGCTCATGCAGAACCTGTACATGGATCAAGAGGCCGTCACTCATACAGAACAAGGGAATATCGCACTGTTCAAAACCAAGAATGGTCTGTGTCAGGTTGGTTTCCTTCACGTTACTTATTCAATCTGTATGCTGAGCGAATAATATGAAAAGCTAGACTATGTGAACAAGGATGCATTAGGACTGAAGTAAGGCTCATTAGCAACCTGAGATATGCAGATGACAAAACCTTGCTTTACAATAGCAAGGACGACTTTAAGCCCTTAGGGATGGAAATCAGACTAAGTGTCAGTGTTCATTACAACTCAAAAGTAAAGAAAAACAAAATCCCACAACTGTTATCAATAGACATCATGATAAAGGGTGAAAAGGTTAATGTCAAAGATTTCATCTTACTTAGATCCACTATCAGTGCTCATGGAAGCAACAGTCAAGAGATCAATGATACATTGCACTGAGTCAATCTGCAGCACCAGACCTCCTCTTTAGAGTATTGAAAAGCAAGATGCTACTTTGATCACCAAGATGTGCCCGACCCAAGTCTTGGTATTTTCAATTGCCTCATATGCATAGCTTTCAAAAGCTAGACATTGAATAAGGAAGACTGAACAAGAATTGATGCATTTGAATTGTGGTGCTCCTTAAGAACAGTTAACCACCAGGGACTACTAAAGGGACAAACTGATCTGTATTGGAAGAAGTAAGCCAACGTGCTCCTTTGAACAAGAATAGTGAGACTTCATCTTACATACTGTAAACATTTTATCAGGAGAAACCAGCCCCTGGAGAAGGACATCATGTTTCGTAAAGTAGAGGGACAGCAAAAAAGAGGAAGGCCCTCAAGGGGAGGGACTGACACCATGGCTGCAACAAGGGGCTCAAGGATAGGAGCAATTGTGAGGACGGCGCGGGGCTGGCAGTCTTTCATGCTGGTCTCCATATAGTCACTATAAGTTGGATCTGACTTGATGCCACCCAAAAGCAACCTTTCCTAGAAGAATTGAGCATTCTTCATTTTGCACCATGTCAAAACAGCAGCATTGGCACCCCCACGGGGCTGAAATTATGTTCCTTTTAAATGGTCTGTAAGTTTAGGGAACAAAATCAAGTGTGAAGAAACAAAGTGAGAACTACATGGTAAATGAAGTATGGTTTCCCAATGCAGTTTTCATAAGACAGCCCATGCTACCCTTTAAGAATGAGCAGGGGCATTTTCATGATGGTAAAAATTCCTCGGTGCAATTTTCTTTGCCATTTTCTCACCAATGCAGTTACTTAAAAATTCTTTCAGTAAGCCCTTATTATTTCTCAGTGTCCTTTAACAAAATTTATCAAGATTACCCCTTTGGAATTCACCAAAATCTAAAACAAAAAATGACATAATCATCTGAGTTCAACTCTCTGCCTTGAATTTAACCTACCCAGCACACTTCCTTAATTAAAATAAGAAAAGGCATAGCACTATAGAGGGAGAAAGAATTGATGTGAAGGGGCCTGGATATAGTGGAGACCCAAAACCCATCTGTAAGATCAGTGGACAGCCCCTCGCAGAAGGACCACACAGAAGGGATAAATTCAAGGTGCAGTATTGCACTGGTAAACACATAACTATTCTCTATTTCTTTAATATTTCCTATCCTTACTATTGTGGTTTTTGTTTTACCTCATTAATCATGTTAGATTTGTATATGTTCATTTGTATATCTAAGATCATCCAATGAATGAAAGCCAAAATAGATAACCCTTCAGAAACAGGCTCCCTGAGGGTGCGGGAAGAGAGTGCAAAAGGGGGAAATAGAGAGCTGATAGCACTTATGACTATATAACCCTACTCAATGGGATGAAACAAGAGAAATGTATGTGAATAGATATACTAGATATGTAAAATATGGCCCAAAAAAACCTATTATAGGGGGAAAATAAGGGTTCTTATGGGGTAGAATGGGGAAGGAAAGGGGAAAAGGGGAGCAGATATCAAGAAGATATATAATGTTTTGAAACTGATTTTTGTAGCCATTGTACATTACTGTTTGGCATAATTGGATTATGAAATGTTATGATATCTGTCAGAGCTCCCAGTAAAAGGATTTTAATTTTTAAAAAAATTTTAAATAGAGGGAGAAAGAGCTTTTAAAACATATTTCACTAGAAATAAAGTATAGAGATGCTGGGATGAATTACAATTCTAAAGTATTAACTAAATGCAACTACAAAGTAAATAAATCCAATGCACCATTTTATTTCTAAAAGAGCAAATTAAAAAAAATAAGCTGAATCTTTTCTAAGCAATGTCATTGTTAACTGTTGTCCAATTCCCATGCACTGTGGCAATCTCATGTTCAAAGAACTGTTCCCAGATTCTACAGTATCCTAATGATAGGTTGCTATCAGACAATTTAATTCACTGATTTTTTAAATAGGTCTTATGCAATGGATTTGCGCAATGCAATAAGTCATTTGAGTTCTTGGTTGCTATTTCCATGAGCATTGATTGTGGATCCAAGTAAAATGAAATCCCAAAACACTTCCATCATTTGTCTGTTTATCACGACATTGTCTATTGGCCCAGTATTTTTATTTTTTAACACTGAGTGGCAATCTATACTGAAGGCTGCAAGGCTTTGTTTTTGCGTTTTCCATTAGCAAGGGCATCCAGTTGTCCTTGCTTTCTGCTAGCAAAGCTGTATCTTCTACATATCAAAGATTGTTAATAAGCCTTCTTTCAAAACCTATGCCAAGTTCACCTTCATATAGTCTACTTTCTCAGATTGTATGCTCAATTTGCAAACTGAGTAAGTATAGTGAAAGGATCCACCTTTGGTGCATAACTTTCTTGATTCTAAACCATGCAGTGTGCCCTTGTTCTGTTCGAATGACTACTTCCCTGTCTATAAACAGTTCCACATGAGCACAATTAAGTGTTCCGGAATTCCTATTCTTTACAATGTTAACCAGGCATACTTTTTTTTATGATCTACTCAATTGAATGCCTTCACATAGTCAATGAAATACAAGTAAACATCTTTCCGGTATTCTCTTTCAGGAAAGATCCATCTGACATCAGCAATGATACCCCTCATGCCAAGCCCTTTTCTGAATCTGGCTTGAATTTCTGACAGCTGGCAGTATGCTGCTACAATCATTTTTCAAATTGTCTTCAGTAATACGTCACTTGAAGGTGATATTAATGACACTGTTCCATAATTATCACATTCCGTTTGGTTAACCTTCTTTGGAATGGCCATGGATCGCTTCCCATCAGTTGAATAGGTAGCTGTCTTGCAAATTTCTTAGCTCACAGAAGTGAGTGCTGCTAGTACTTGATCAAGTGTTGAAACATTTCAATAGGTATTCCGTCAATTCCTGGGTCCTTGTTGTTTGCTAATGCCTTCAGTGCAGTGTGGACTTCTTACTGCAATACTATCAGTTCTTGATCATATGCTACCTCCTAAAATGGTTGAATGTCACCAATTCTTTTTTAGGACAATGATCAGTGTAGTCCTTCCATCTTCTTTTGATGCTTCTTGGATTATGTAATATTTTGTCCAAAAAAAACTTTCAATATTTCAACTTAAGTCTGGATTTTATCTTTAGTTCTTTCTGTTTGAGCTAAAATGAGTGTTTTTCCATGTTGGCTTTCTAACTCCAAATCTTTGCACATTTCATTATAATATTTTACTTTGTGCTCTCGAGTTGCCCTTTGAAATTTTCTGCTCAGCTCTTTACTTCATTGTTTCTTCCATTTGCTTTAGTTACTGTATGTTCCACACCAAGTTTCTGAGTATCTTCTGACATCAACTTTAGTCGTTTTGTCTTACAATGACCTTTTACTTTCTTTGTGTACATTTTTTATTGCATCCCCTAGCTGCTGAGGTCTATCAATAGTGTTCAATATGTCAAACATTCTTGAGATGTTCTTGAGAATCAAGTGGGATAGACTCAAGGTCATATTTTAGCTCTCATGGACATGTTTTCATTTTCTTCAGCTTCAACCTGAACTTGTCTAAGAACAATTGATGGTCTGTTCCAGTCAGCCCTTGACCTTCATTTACCTGGTGATATTGAGCTTCTTCCCTGTCTCTGCCCACAATGTATTCAATTCCATTCCCATGTATTCCATCTGGCTAAATTAACATGTATATTTTCCATTTATGTTGTTGAAAAAAAGTTATTTGCAAGGTGAACAAGCAGCAATCTAGCTCAGAAGCAACAAAGCCCACATGGAAGAAGCACACCAGCCTGTGCGATCACGAGGTGCCAAATGGATCAGGTATAAGACATCATCAAAAAAAAATACCATAGTGAATGAAGGGGGAAGTGCAGAGTGGAGACCCAAAGCCCATTTGTCGGCCACTGGAGATCCCCTCATAGAGGGGTTTAGGGGAGGAGATGAGTCAGTCAGGGTGCAATGTAGCACCAATGAAGAATACAGCTTTCCCCCAGATCCTGGATCCTTCCTACCCCCCAACTACCATGATTCAAATTCTACCTTGCAAGACTGGATAGAGCAGAAGTTGTACACTGGTGCATATAGGAGCTGGAGGCACAGGGAATCCAGGGTGGATGATACCTTCAGGACTAGGGGTGTGAGGGGCGATACTGGGAGAGTAGAGGGTGAGTGAGTTGGAAAGGGGGAACTGATTACAAGGATCTACGTGTTACCTCCTCCCTGGGGGATAGACAACAGAGAAGGGGGTGAAGGGAGACACCGGATAGGGAAAGATATGACAAAATAATAATCTATAAATTATCAAGGGCTCATGAGGGAGGGTGGAGTGAGGAGGGAGGGAAAAAAAGAGGACCTGATGCAAAGGGCTTAAGTGGAGAGCAAATGCTTTGAAAATGATTAGGGCAAAGAATGTACAGATATGCTTGATACAATTGATGTATGTATATGCATGGATTGTGATAAGAGTTGTATGAGCCCCTAATAAAATATTTTTAAAAAATAAAATAAAATTGCATTAAAAAAAGTTATTTGCAATGAAGAAGTCTTTGGTTTGGCAAAATTCCATCATGCAATCTCCAGTATCATTTCTTTCATCAAGGCCATATTTTCTAACTACTGTTCCTTCATCTTCATTTCCAACTTTTACAAAGCAATCACCAATAACAATCAATGCTTCTGAACTGAGAGTGTGGGGGAGTTCTACAAGTTCATTATCACTGGATTTAGTGAAACTACTAAATTTGTCTGTAAATTTGAATAATGGTTATATTAACTTCTCTGTAGGCTACCAGATAGTATCCAAACAAGGCAACACTGTACTTCAAGTAAGATCTTGAACTGTTCCTTTTGATGATGACTGTGACTCCATTCCTCTTGTATTTGACTTCATTCCTAGCCTCATAGCTGAATGCAAGCCTCCACGGGCATGCTGTGCACGCTCTATAAGAGGTATACTGTCCAGAAATTGAGCCCCACAGGAAGACAGGAACTTTACCACTGAAAAATCAATGCCCCCCTTTGCAGAGCATAGAATATTAACAATTAAAGTGATTTTAATTTATTAATAAAACATGTTTATCATAAACACATCTAAATGGTCCAAAACCATCTGAAACCATCTGATGAAGCCCGCATAATTTATCCTTATATTTATATTTGAAACTCTGCTTTCAGCACCTATTGAGACCTCTCCACAACATTTTCAAATGTTATGCCTTAATTCCTTGTTCAATTACTTGTTTAAATGAGTTGTAGTCATACACATCTTCTATTCGAATACAGAAGCCGTAACTAATCACAAGTTATCCATGCTCTTCAAAGGCTTGTTTATATCTACTAATTTTTTAATAATCTTCAACAAAATGTTCTGTGTGTGGTAATATGAGAAAGTTAAGGAAGAAAACAGCATCGGAGACTAGGAAAATGATAGCATTTGTATTGAGATTTGAAAGATGAGAAGGATTTAGCCAGGAGAAAAGCATTCCAAAAAGGAGAATTTGTTTGTGATATTAATATGAAAAACAAACAAAGGGAGGAAAAAAGAATGGAGAGCAGGAAAGAAGAATTCAATCAATCAAAGAAAGGCCAAGGAAAGAGATCATTTCAAAAAGTGAATATTCAGTTACTGAACAGTGGCAAGAAGAGGTCTAATAAAAGGTAAGCAAAAAGGGACCCCTTGAGCATCAGGTAGTGGTGACTTTAATTGATCGCCCTGTGCACTGTAAGATCTGATGACAAACTGCAAAGTAATTCCAAGGTGAGGAAGTGGAGATACTATTTATCTGATAGTTAAATTTAGCTAGAGAATTCCAGTAACCAGACCAGTGATATTGAACACAGTATCTGACTATCATGAGGCTCGATAGACAGAGAATGCGCTCCTCACAAACCTGAACTGCCTGGGCACATAGTAAGTTCTTCATTAAATTGTATGTGTTCCGTGCAGAAAGGAGCTATGTCTGCTTCATTTATTGCGGATTCCTAGGACCTAGCACAGCGCCTGGCAGAAAACAGGCGCTCAGTAAATATTTGTGAATAATCTTAAATGATGTAGTAGCAGCCTTGCTTGTCTCTCTTGCCCAACCCATTTTGTTTCTTACTGTGGGTAAACTATGCCAATTAAATAGAAGGGAGGCGGGGGTGGGTGGGGGGGCGTGAACCATTACTCTTCTTGTCATTGCATCCTGCAGAACTTGCCAAACTAAGTTTCTTGAAAGCTAAACACGTGATCTGTTTATGCCTGGTCACGCTCAGTGGCGTGCAAGAAATAACGATAAATAACCATGACCATGGGTAAACAAATGCTTACTAAAAAGCTATGCCGAGCATTTCACACACACTCAAACTGCAATACCCACTAGTAGACCCCACCTCCGAGTGCAGAGCTGCCAAGACTGGCGCGGCGGCCGCCACATCGGCAGGGGGCGCCGTAACCTCCTCCGAAGGCCCGAGCCGGCAGCAGTCCCCGCCCCCGGCCCCGCGGTCACCTGCAGCGGCTGCACTCAGGCCTCCGTTCGGCCGGCTCCACCGGTAGCTCCCACAGCCCGTCCGCGCCAGCGCCGTCTGCCTCCGAGCCCAGGGTAGCCACCTCTGGCGCCGCGCCTCCCTCCCGTGCCTCTTCCTCGTTCGGGACCTGACACCTCAGTTGCCCGGAAAGCCTCGCGACATGGTGCACGGGAGTTCGCGCCTCTTTCTGCGACGCCATGGCAGGCACTCAGGTGTGGCCGTCGCATTGAGGAGCCGGTGCCGCTTGGGGGCGCCAAGGGCCGGCGAAACCAGCCTTTTCCGCAAAGCGTTACGCACGCGTGCTACGTGGGGGGGCGGAGTCAAAGCTCAAGGTCCCGCCCAGCTGTAGTTTAGAAAGGAGCTCCGTATTTCACCTAGAAGCTGGAAGGGAACTATTCCTATGCTGGGGCGCAAGTAATGAAATGTATCAACACTGGCCAGGAAAGGGAATCCTCCCCAGAAAGCACTCTGGATAACAAACCTCAGCCTGACTCTCTTAATAAACCCCTTACAAGGTGAAAATAAAATGAAATGTTGCATGTTCGCCTTGGAATGGCAATTTAAGGAACTATTGTGCAGCAGATGTCCCACTGTGAGTGCCCTACGAATCTCTAAGGAACGGGTTCTCTTGACAGCTATTGGTCAAAAAGATAGGCTGTACTGAGTAAAACTCGATTGACAGCTGGATCGATTTCCTGATGGAAATGTCTTGCTCTGGAAGGACAGAAACCTGTCTTGTATTTCTTCTCTAAAACAATCACGATGGTGCAATACACACCAAACATATATTAAATGAAGTTTTAAAATATACTTTGGATACTTATTGAGGTATAGTTATTGAGTGTGTACACAGAAAAAACATAGTCCAATTCAACAGTTTCTACACTTGCAATTCAGTAACATTTGTTAGATCCCTCCAATTTGTTTCATCACCCTCACCTTTTATTCTTATTAATGGCTCTTCTTCCATTAACATAACTTCACTGGCCTCCTAATGCCCCTATCTAATATTTGAGTTGCTGTTGTCAATTTCATCTCATGGATAGTTCTTAAAATGTATTTTTTTAAAGTTTTTAATTTCAACAAAATAAGAATTTATAAATTATCAAGGGCTCATGAGGGAGCGGGAAGCAGGGAGAGAAGGGGAAAATGTGGAGCTGATGCCAGGGGCTTAAGTGGAGAGCAAATGTTTTGAGAATAGTAAGGGCAATAAATGTACAAATGTGCTTTACATAATTGATATATGTTTGGATTGTGATAAGAGTTGTATGAGCCCACAATAAAATGATTTTGTAAAGTTTTTAATTTGTATGAGATCCCCCTTATCTATGATAACCATCCTTTTGCTGTTTGCGCTTTTCTTATTAGACACTCCATTGTTAAAAGCTAGGCCCAAGGGTTCAAGTAGAAAGAAAATGTTTTGAAAATGATGATGGCAACATATGTACAAATCTGCTTGACACGATGGATGGATGGATTGTGATAAGAGCTATAAGAACCCCCAATAAAATGATTTAGGGGAAAAAATGGGCCCAACATTGTCTCTTCAAACATGAATAAGGTTTTTGGTTGTATCAAGTTCTTGAAATCAGGAAACAATAGGAAGCCTAGGATAGAGTACAGATTGATAGGTGAGAAAACTAACTCTTTGGTATGTTAACCTGTCTTGCTTAAAGAAATCAGTGGCACATACATATGTTTCTTGTATTAGGCAGGGTTGTCTAGAAAAACAAAACCAGTGATACTCATATGCCCTGTTTCCCTGAAAATAAGACAGTGTCATATTAATTTTTGCTCCAAAAGATGCACTAAGTCTTATTTTCAGGGGATGTCTTATTTTTCCATGAAGAAGAATACAGTACACATTTATTTTTTTTCTTTTAATTATTTTATTTTTTTTAATTTATTTTAACAATTTATTGGGGCTCATACATTTCTTTTCACAGTTCATACATATACATACATCAATTGTATAAAGCACATTCATACATTCCCTGCCCCAATCATTCTCAAGGCATTTGCTCTCCACTTAAGCCCCTTGCATCAGGTCCTCTTTTTTTTTTTCCCTTCCCTCCCCATCCCCCCCTCCCTCATGTGCCCTTGGTAATTTATACATCGTTATTTTGTCATATCTTGCCCTATCCGGAGTCTCCCTTCCCCCCTTCTCTGCTGTCCCTCTCCCAGGGAAGAGGTCACATGTGGATCCTTGTAATCAGTTCCCCCTTTCCAACCCACTCACCCTCCACTCTCCCAGCATCGCCCCTCACACCCTTGGTCCTGAAGGTATCATCCACCCTGGATTCCCTGTACCTCCAACCCTCATATGCACCAGTGTAGAGCCTCTGTCCTATCCAGCCCTGCAAGGTAGAATTCAGATCATGGTAGTTGGGGGGAGGAAGCATCCAGGATCTGGGGGAAAGCTGTGTTCTTCATCGATACTACCTCACACCCTAATTAACCCATCTCCTCTCCTAAACCCCTCAATGAGGGAATCTCCATTGGTCGACACTTGGGCCTTGGGTCTCCACTCTGCACTTCCCCCTTCATTTAATATGATATATATATACATATATATACATACATATATACAGATACACATATATACACATACATACACACACTTATATCTTTTTTTTTTTACATGATGCCTTATACCTGGTCCCTTGGGCACCTCGTGATCGCACTGGCCGGTGTGCTTCTTCCATGTGGGCTTATTTGCTTCTGAGCTAGATGGCTGCTTGTTCACCTTCAAGCCTTTAAGACCCCAGACACTATCTCTTTTGATAGCCGGGCACCATCAGCTTTCTTCACCACATTTGCTTATGCACCCATTTGTCTTCAGCGATCCTATCATGGAGGTGCAGTCAATGATATGATTTTTTGTTCTTTGATGCCTGGTAACTGATCCCTTTGGGACCACTCGATCACACAGGCTGGTGTGTTCTTCCATGTGGACTTTGTTGCTTCTGAGCTAGATGGCTGCTTGTTTATCTTCAAGCCTTTAAGACCCCAGTCACTATCTCTTTTGATAGCCGGGCACCATCAGCTTTCTTCACCACATTTACTTGTTCACCCACTTTGGCTCCAGCCATTGTGTCGGGAGAGTGAGCATCATAGAGTTCCAATTTAATAAAAGAAGGTATTCGTGCATTGAGGGAGTGTTTGAGTAGAGGCCCAAGGTCCTTCCGCCACCTTAATACTTGACCTATAAATATAGACACATAGATCTATTTCCCCATCCTCCTATATATATTTGCATGTACATGTCTTTGTCTAGACCTCCATGAATGCCCTTTGACTCCTAGCTCTTTCCTCCATCTCCCTTGACTTTCCTCCTGCCCTACTACCATGCTTCATCGCCACCTGGGCTAGAGTATACCTCTTCTCTAAGCAACCTTACCCTTGATCATTTCCCACCAGGTCTGCCACTCCCCCTTCTCTACCATTTGGGGTCCCATGTTTTTCCCTTGTCCCTGGGTTTGTTAACACCACTTCCTTACCCCCCCTACCCCCCCACCCAAGTCCCCCCAGAACTGTCGGTCCCGTTGTTTTTCCTCCAGATAGTTCATCCAGCCTGCCCTATTCAGACAGACCTGTGGAGTCACTAACATGCACGAAAACTAGACAGAGGAAAACAAAGCAACAGTATACAACCAGACAACAAAAACAAACCACTGACAAAGAACAGAACAAAACAGTTCACAAGAGAAAAGCTTGTAGTTAGTTCAGGGATCGTTTGCTGGCCCTTAGGAGCGTTTTCCAGTCCAGTCTGTTGGGGCACCACGCCCTGGCCCCAAAGTCCACTTTCAGCATTCCCTGGGGACCTTGCCACTCCATTCCCTTGCTGTTCCGCTGCACTCCCCCAGTGATTTGCCTCGGTGTGGTGGGATCAGGTCAGGTGCAATTCCCACACTGTGTCTCCGGTGCTGTCCCCTGTATCGCCCTTAGTCACTGAGGGGCATCATGTCTCATAGTGGGGCCAGCCATGTTGTTCTCTCTGTGGACTGGCTGCTCTACTCAGGAACATGGACATATTTGATCAGAGCACACGGGAGCAGATGAAGGGGCAGGAGGAGAGAGTGGAGCACAGCCTGGCCAACCAGGCCGTGATGATGATGTTCCTGAGTACACATTTATTGTTTGTTGTTTTATTAAAAGAGACCTCGTACTACCTGTCTGCTCCAGCTGCACTGTGGCCAACAGTGAGCTGCGGGGAGGTGCCCACCACTACGGTCCAGAGTGCAGAGTAACGGTAGCATTAGGGGGCTTATTTTGGGGGTGTCTTATTTTCGGGGTGCCTTATATTTCAGCAAGAGGCAAAACTGTGGGTAGGTCTTATTTTCAGGTATGTCTTACTTTCGGGGAAATAGGGTATGTATATGAAAGAACTTTATATCAAGAAGGCATCCCAACCCAATCCAACTGAAGTCCTTGGGTCCAATACTGATAGGAGTCCTCTTCATACTCACATACTTAATTTGTTTTGAATTAAGTTCTATTTAAAACAGTAAAAGCTAGTCTATTTTATCTAATGGCTTTTGAAGGATCATCTATTAAGATTATCACATAAGTTATCTTATTTGACCTATTATATAATTTATATATAGATTTCCTAATACAATATAATTCTTCCTTTTCTGATGATTAATTACTTATTTTGTTGACAAAATAAGTTGGCTTTGTGGATCATAACAAACTGTGGCTAACCTTGTGAATATGGGAATGCCAGAACACTTCATTGTGCTCAGGCAGAATCTGTGCATGGGCCAAGAGGCAGTTGTGCAAACAGAACAAGGGAATCCTACTGCATGGTTTAAAATCAGGAAATGTCTATATCAGGGTTTCACCTTCTCACCATAATTTTTCAGAGAAAATTAGAAAAAAATGTAATCTGAGAAGCTGGGTTACATGAAGAAGTATGCGACATCAAGAATAGAAGGAGGTTTACTAACAGCCAATGAGCCAACACAATTGACACAGCTGCTAGTTGAAAAAGAAGACTTGGAGCATTTGCTGATGAAGAGCAAGGATTGCAGCCTTCCATTTACATTACAACTCAATGTAAAAAAGAACAAAATCCCCCAAGTGGACCAATAGGAAACATCATGATACTCGGAGAAAATTGGAAGTTGTCAAAGATATTGTGTTAGGATCCACAATCAACGCTCACAAGACCTTTTTAACTTGGTTGAAAAGCAAGAATATTACACTGAGGACTAAGCTGTATCTGACCCAAGCCATGATACTTTTTTGCAATAGCCTCATGTGCATTTAAAAGTTGGACATTGAATAGGGAAGACTGAAGATGAATCGATGTATTTGAATTCCAGTGCTAGTAAAGAATATTGTAAGTACCATGAACCGCCAAAAGAATAAACAAGTCTATCTTAGAAAAAGTACAGCAAGAATGCTCGTTAGAGGTAAGGATGGTGAGACTTGGTCTCATGTACCCCAGACATGTTTTTAGGAGAGACCAGTCCCTGGAAAGGGCCATTGTGTTCAAAAGAAACAGAGGGCAGCTGAAAAAAGAGGAAGGCCTTCTCCGAAATGGATTGACACGCTGACAACCCCGATGGCTCAAACATAAGACCAACCATGAGGCTGGCACAGGACCAGGTGGTGTTTCATTCTGTTGTATATGGGATTTTTGTGAGTCGGTGCTGTTGCTTTGTAACAACATTTAAAGCAGTATTCATGTTTAAATTATAAGGAATATCAAGATTCATGGGTGGCACATGAGGGTCAACATGAGGTGGAATTTCTTAAATGGCACAAAACAACAATAAAAGGCATGCAGTCAGATATGGGTTTAGAATAGTAGGGACAGGTCAGAAATGGAACTACAGATTTAGAATTTATGTTGATATTATTAAATGGGCCTTTTAATTTAAATACAAAATATGATCCACTTGTAACCTAGAAATTCCTATGCTTTTCCTGATTGTGGAAGAAACAATGACAAGAAAATATTTTGAAACTGATGATGGCACATATGTATAAATGTGATTGATAAAATTGATGTATTGCTATAATTGATTGCCATAGATCCCACAATAAAATGATTTATAAATTTATGAAAATTAACTCAATTTTAATATCAGGACATCACTTAAGCAGTCATAAAATTATTTATGTGTGCCTAGGGGGAATTGAGTTTGTGTCAATGGTGGTGGAATAATTGGGGAGAAATAACAATAATGGATGTACAACACAAAGACTATATTCAATGGCACTGAATTATACAAGTAGAAGTTGTGGAATTGGAAACTGTTCTCCTGTGTATATTTTTGCCACATTTAGATAACAGTAATAATTATATGAATGACAATTGGTATAAGGAAAAAGAAAACATTCTAGAATTGAATACGGTGACAATTGTACACTCTTGATATGATTGAATTATTGAATTGTGTGACATGTGGATGAAGAGCTAATAAAACTGATTTAATTTTTTTAAGTAGTGAAAAAGAACCATCACTGGGCTATATGAGCTATAACTACTCCAAAAGAGCTCCATGCAATCTTTTCAAACCCCTTTGACTAGATCACAGACTTCCAAGAGGTCTGGATTAATACACAAAGGTGAGTACTTATATAAACATCTCTACTTTACTTTACTGTTCAAAAGGGTGGAAGTGTGAAGAAAAAGATGAAAAATGAAATAGGAAATCTGATATTTTTCATAATAAATATAAATCATTGAAATAACATGTATGATGTAACAAAAATTGAGCCACAATTCTAGAATCAATACCCTTGGAATTATACTAATCAACCTAGAAATTCCTACAAAGATTTACATGACATAACAACATGCTCCTGTGGACTCTGCACTAGAGTAGCATGCCGTGCTTCAACAGATTGTCCTACGGAAAAGCCCTGTTGTTATTTCCAGATTTATAGCTTCCATTTACATACCATTTGCAGTGCTTAAAGTCCTTTTGTCAACATTGTTTGTTCTACTATCTTGCAGAGTAATTCTATATACTAACTCTACTTGACAAAAGAGGGGAAATGACAGCTTGGGAAATGAAATGACTTGTCTAATGTAACAAGGCTATTTAAAATGACAAGATTATACTTCAAAGCCAGCTTTTCTGAACACTGGCTTGTTTCTCTTTAATTCCTTCCATATTGCTAAGCAGTTATTTGTTAGTACAGTTTTCCCAGTTTGATAGGACAAAAACTCCAGATAACAGTAAAATGAATGACTTACCATCATGAAATTACATCATCAGGAAGAACAAAGAGTAAAATTTATGTTTCTTCAGTCATTGCTTTCTAACTAACCCAATAGACATTTTTGATCACTTAGCTGGAAATGTTTACTGTTCTTTCTTCTGACAATATATAAATGCCTTGAGCTAAAACTTATGGGCAAAATATGCATCACATAAATTCTCTTAAGAGCACTTACAATTCAGTTTTTCACCACTTTTACTACATAATTTAGGGTTTCCAAAGTGATAGTGGCTACATTATATAAGCAACACATATGTTTTTAAAATCTTTTTGAAAAAGGAAGTTTAAAAATCACCAAATTGCTCAAGCAGATACAGCTATGACTAAAAACAAAATGAGGAAGTTAAAAAAAAACCCTGATTATTATAAACAATGTTACAGTACTAGATGTTAAACACATGAGTGGGCCCATGTGACAGTCATACATGGGAAATCTTACATTTTACATTTGGAGGACATGTTATACTCAAAGGTCCTGTTCAGTGAAAATGCCATTATAGAGGCATTTGATGGATGATTTATTATATTCATTTTAGAAGAGGTGTGAGCACAGTTTAAGAACAGCCCAGAAAATAGCAAGTTAAATGTTTCTACTCTAAGTTCTAAGTTTCTTTTTTTTTTTTTAATCAGTTTATTGGGGGCACATACAGCTCTTATCACAATCCATACATACATTCATTGTGTCGAGCACATTTGTGCATTTGTTGCCATCATCATTTTCAAAACATTTGCTTTCTACTTGAGCCCTTGGTATCAGCTCCTCATTATTTTCCCCTCCCTCCCTCACAAACCCTTGATAATTTATAAATTATTATTTTTTCATGTCTTACACTGTCCGATGTCTCCGTTCACACACTTTTCTGTTGTCCATCCCCCAGGAAGGGGAGTTATATGTAGATCATTGTAATTGGTTCCCCCTTTTTCCTCCCACCTTTCCCTTACCCTCCTCGTATTGCTACTCTCATTATTGGTCCTGAGGGTTCTATATGTCCTGGTGGATCCCCTGTGTTTCCAGCTCTTATCTGTACAAGTATACATGCTCTGGTCTAGCTGGATTTGTAAGGTAGAATTGGATCATGATAGTGGGGGGAGGAAGCATAAAAAAAACTAGAGGAAAGTTGTAAGTTTCATTGGTGCTATACACTGCACACTGACTGGCTTGTCTTCCCTCCGCAACCTTTGTGTAATGGGATGTCCAGTTGCCTACAGATGGGCTTTGGGTCTCCACTCCACACTCCCCCTCATTCACAATGATATGATCTTTTGTGCTGGGTCTTTGATGTCTGATATCTGATCCTATCAATACCTTGTGATTACACAGGCTGGTGTACTTCCATGTAGACTTTGTTGCTTCGCAGATAGCTGGATGCTTGTTTGTCTTCAAGCTTTTAAGACCCCAGACGTTATATCTTGTGATAGCTGGAAACCATCAGCTTTCTTCACCACATTTGCTTATTCACCCACTTTGTCTTCAGCGATCGTGTGGGGAAGGTGAGCATCACAGAATGCCAGGTTAATAGAACAAAGTGTTCTTGCATTGAGGGAGTACTTGAGTAGAGACACAATGTCCATCTGCTACTTTAATACTAAACCTATAAATATATGTACATAGATCTATTTCCCCATTGTCATATACAAATATATTTACATTATTTACATACCTGTATTTAGACCTCTATAAATTCCCTTTGCCTCCTGGTTCTTTCCTCTATTTCCTTTTCATTTCCTCTTGTCCCACTGTCATGCTCAGCCTTCATTTGGGTTTCAGTATTTCCTCTCCGTTACATTGCCCTTGATCAATCCCAACCAGGCATCCTATACCCTCCTTGTCATTGATTTTAGATCACTATTGTTCCCTTGTCCCTGGTGTGTCAACTCCCACATCCTTTCCCCTGCCACCCCCTCTTGCATGTCCCCCTGGAACCATCAGTCCCCTTGTTTTCTCCTCCAGATTGTTTACCCTGCATATTTTATTTAGATAGACCTGCAGAGATGATAGTATGCACCAAAACAAGACAGACACCTCTTCTCTAGTCCCATCAATCCCAACATTGCCATGTCATATCCTTGACTCACTGCAGATGAACATAACAGTTGGATTCCTGGATGCAGCAGGGAAAAACTCACTGTTATCAAGTCCATGCTAACTGATAGTGATGCTACAGGACAGAGTAGAACATCCCCCTCTGAGTTTCCCAGGCTACAAATCTTTACAGGAGCAGAAAGTATCTTTTGTCCACTGAGTGACTGGTGTATTTGAACTACTGGCCTTGTGGTTAAACAATCTTTATTGTAAGTATGTGAATGAGTAAACACAACTCTGCTTCCCCTTGGGAATTTAGTGGCAAATATTGTTTTATGCTATAATATTTTGTTGACTCATTATTACAGTAAAGCTGTTTACTTCTCTGAACAATAAATAGCAGTGTTCTGAGTACTTGAGAGCAACTTATAATGTCAAATTTCTGTTTTACTTTGGAATGTATTTATGGAAGAAAGAAACTAAAAGTATTACCTCCCTTATTACATTTTGCTTGGGGTACTATCAAAATTAATTTTACTCTGGTAAGACAATAATGAGCTTCCAGAATAGTAAATTGGATGAGGGAAATGGTAACTAAAATTTTGTAAGAATTAGCCTCAAAGAAAATGTAATTCAAACTCCAGTTTATGTGTTGTTGTTGTTGTTGTTGTTGTTGTTAGGCACCATGAAGTCAGCTCTGACCCATAGCAACCCTATACACAACAGAACAAAACACTACATGGTCCTGCACCATCCTCACAATTGTTCCTATGCCTGAGCCCATTGATACAGCCACTGTGTCAGTCCTTCTCATTGGGGGCCTTCCTCTTTTTCCCTGCCCCTACACTTTACCAAACATAATATCCTTCTCCAGGGACTGGTCTCTCCTAACAATATGTCAAAAGTATGTAAGATAAAGTCTTGGGTGAAGGGAGACATCGGACAATGTAAGACATGAAATGATAACTTATAAATTATCAACGGATTGTGAGAGAGGGAGGATTTGGAGGGAGAGAAAAAATCAGGAGCTAATACCAACGGCTCAAGTAGAAAGCAAATGTTTTGTGAATGATAATGGCAACAAGTGTACAAATGTGCTTTACACAATGGGTGTATGTATGGATTACAAGCCCCAATAAAATTATTTTTTAAAAGATAAAGTCTTGCCATCCTTGCAATATACATGCCATATATATCTAATATACATTCAAAGTATAGAAACAAAAAAGGTGGTCTATTCTTTTTTCTATTACTCTTAAAAATATTTCCCTAAACTCTATATTTTTCCAGTGTCTACTTTCGTGCCAACTGGCTATGGTTTCTTTCCACTGCCTCTAATATATTCAGATCAAGATTAGCTTAGAAACAGCAGGACCTAGTGATGGTATAAACATTTCCCCTTAGCTGAACTGACCTGAAGCAGTCAGGTAGAGCACAGCCAAAAAAAAAGACCCTAGAGAGACCCTAGAGACTGTGCTGTGACGTTCATAAAGGAAGAAAAGCACACTTTTCTCCCATGGGTGCACAACGTTATTCCTTTAGTAGTATTGATATGAGTGCCCGCTATCAACCAGGCACTATTCTAAAAAGGTTAGATCTAAATCTACATTACACTGACCATATGTAAATTTGTTATCATGAGAATTAAAACTAGAAATACTACAAGGAGAGTTTCTATGTTGCATATTATTTAAAGCAGTGATAATAGCCATTAGTATTTACTATTAAAACATGATTTTAAGTATTTATTGTTTGTTAGAAACTGGGTTTTTTTTCCATTTTACTAGGGGCTCATACAACTCTTATCACAATCCATACATATACATACATCAATTGTATAAAGCACATCCGTACATTCTTTGCCCTAATCGTTTTCAAAGCATTTGCTCTCCACTTAAGCCCTTTGCATCAGGTCCTCTTTTTTTCCCCCTCCCTCCCCGCTCCCCCCTCCCTCATGAGCCCTTGATAATTTATAGATTATTATTTTGTCATATCTTGCCCTATCCGGCGTCTCCCTTATCCCCCTTCTCTGCTGTCCATCTCCCAGGGAGGAGGTCACATGTGGATCCTTGTAATCAGTACCCCCTTTCCAACCCACTCACCCTCCACTCTCCCAGCATCGCCCCTCACACCCCTGGTCCTGAAGGTATCGTCCACCCTGGATTCCCTGTGCCTCCAGCTGTTTGTTAGAAACTGTACTGATCACTTTACTTGCATCGTCTCATCTAAATCTCCAACAATTCTATTTGGAAGGTATTGATTTGAACCATTCCACACACAGATGAGGAAACCAAGGCAAAGACACACAGTAAGTGTCATGACTAATATAAGTCATTTCTTTAGCCTCTGTGCAATACTCACTTTTGAATTTTAGTAGTGAAGAAAAACCATCGTGTTATTTGATTGTTACATGATTCATATTTGTATATTAATAGCAACTACTCATATGTATTCTATTTATTTAAACTAACTTCTTCCACTAACTCAAGGAACTCTGCAGGTGCAATGGTTAAAGAGTTCGGCTGTGAATGGAAATGTTCGCTGTCCCTCGGGAATGGTGGGAATGGTGGGAATAGGGTGTCATGGTAGGGGTAGGGACAGATGGAAACAGCCCAGAAGAAAAGAAAGTTCTACCCACCCCTTCAGCTTGCCTGGCCAGGCAGGTCCAAAGGCCTTCATCAGGCCTTGCTGTACTGCTGGAAACAGGTGTTGTACATATAGGCCTGGGCTGGGCCACAGCAGCCAAAGGACGGGCAATTAGGGAAGAAGCTGCCAGAAGAACACTGGGAACGTGACCCCTGGCTCCACTCTTTGGTACCAATCAGAGCAGCTAGGGCTAGTGGGCAGGGCCGGTCCAGGGTGAAGAGGCAGCCTTGAACTCTGAGGAGGCAGCTGGTTCTAGCCTGGGAAAATCTAGCAGGAAGAAAAGTTAACATCCCTTAAATCTGAAGAGGGAATTAATCCAGGTCAAATTTCTTTTCATTCCCTGGATCACAATACACCAGAGATTAGAGGCATCGAGAATGTATCTTTCCTCGTTTTGTTAGAAAGTCTCTCCTTGCCAACTGGCAGTAAATCTTCATGGAAGCTGACTGCCATATCTTTTTCCTGAGGAACATTAGTGCATTCAAACCACTGCCACCTTTTGGTCTGCAGTCAAGTAATTTAAGGACTGCCCCACCAAGGTTCCTTCAGCTGTCCCAGAGAGGACACTATCAGAACGAAGATCAGGTCTTAGCACTGACCCCTCCTAATAGAACACCTGGTGAGCTACACTAAGGGCTTTCTATTTACTGTTTAAGAGTAAACATGAAGTTCTTTGGGAAAGATAAATTGCTTCTCTAATTGCCCTTCAGTTATAGCCTATCCTGCTCCTTCAGTCACAATCTTACTAAGGCCATAACCTTGGGCAAGTTCATTGCTCTATGCTTGTTCATATTTAAAATATCTTATTAATGCTTGACTGAAAAGCACACTATAAATACAAAATATTAATTATCTTTATCTTTAATATTACAGACAGATTCCAGTGCTGTTGTGGTTGTTGTTGGGTGCCATCCAGTGAGCTCCGACTCCAAAGGACAACACAGTGCCATTCCTCACCAGGCTCGCTGTGCCTGAGTCCACTGTTCCAGCCCTGTGTCAATCCATCTTCTTCAAGGTCGACTTTGTTCACTGACCTTCAACTTTACTAAGCATGGTGTTCTTTTGCAGGGACTGATCTCATTAGAGTGAGAAGACATTATATTATAAAATGTAGTTAATTTGTATTACTGCTTAACTCTGGCCACTATGTTTGTTTGCAAAAGATTTACAGTGAGACTCCTAAATTCATTTGGAGTCTCCACATAAATAAATCTAACTTTCACTGAGTTCTGACCTTTTGATTGGTAATGCAAAAAGTTTTGCCCTCAGGCACAGTGTTGAAAGGGAATTCCTACCACTTCAGTAACCTATCCAAGGAGACACTTTTCCCTTTGGGAATTCTCAAGTGGGCCCTCAATAGAAACTGAGAGGTGATGTGTTAGATTACAGGTTGACTGCTCACCAAAAGGTCAGCAGTTCAAAACCACCACTTGCTCTTTGAGAGAAAGACAAGGCTTTCTAACAGAGAGAGTTACAATCTCAGAATCCAAGAGGTAGTTACACCTGCCCTAAAGGGTTGCTATGTGTCGATGGCAGTGAACGTTTGGGTAGGATAGTGGCTGCTAACCAGTCAGCAGTTCAAAACTACCAGCTACTATGTGGGAGAAAGATGGCATTTCAATTGCCATAAAGATTTCCTGCTTCAGAATTCTACAAGGGCAGTTCTACTCTATCCTATAGGGTTGCTATGGATTGGAATGGACTCAATGGCAGTGAGTTTTTTAGTTTGAAGGTCGTATAACCATGTGTCATTCCCTGATTACCTCAAATGGCCTTGAATTAATCTTGTCAACTTTTTTTCTCTTCTGCAATACTGAATGTATCTCAAGCATGGTCCCTTTCCTGCCTTTGTTGCCCGCCCCCCCCCCCCCACCACAACTGTGATGAATCAATCTGATGCCAGTCATTGTTTTGTGATAGTTTCCTTTGTTAAACATGTTCTACTTAAGTGGCTATGTGACTGTGAATCCTTGGACATCATTATGACCTCATATTGATAGTTTCCCTGATTCCAATCATTTGCCTTTAGCATTGTCTTGTCTTTGTGCTGTTTAAGATGTAATAAATGGACTTCTATAAAATGAATTTGAATTTGGGGTTTCTTTTTCCCCTAAAATAAATGTTCCAACTTATCATAATCTTACTTTAAAAACAGTTTCTATTCTTCAAATGCAGGAAGCGAGGATCAGCTCAGCAAAATGAGTTTCTATTCCTATTTCTAATTTGTTGCAAAAGTCCCCTAGAACTCACAGACATGGTTCATAATTATAAGGTTTATTAGGGAAGTTAACAGATTACAAATCCAGATTTTTAAAACTTTAAGGATAAAAACCTTTTGTCCTCAGCATCTTTTCTGGCTCATCCTGGCAGGCCTGCTTCGCTCTGGTCCTCAGCCTGTCAGTCCCGTGATCCTTTGTTCTCTGCCCTGGTCAGCAAGAGTTATAAAGCTACCTTAATGCTGATAAATGTGTTAGGTTTCTCTCTCAGCCTCGGTCTTTGGCTCCATGCGAGAAATATTTCACGCCGAAGCCGGGCTCGTGATCCATGTGAATTTAATGAAAGTTCAAAGAAGCATCAGGTTTTACGCGGCACCCATAGGATTCCTTTGACCATGCGGCCTGGCAGAGACTGCTCCGGGACACGCAAGGATCTCTCCCCTCCCACGAAGACAACCAGACCACACAAACAAGACCCTCTCCCTCTCTCGGTTCCTGCCTTCTTAAGGGTTCCTGGGGGAGGCGTGGTGAACGACCCCCAGGTCGATCCCATTGGCTGAATTGCAGTCACCTGGCCCAGGTGGGCTGCTCCAGGTGTAATGCCCATCTCCACCCACTGGAGGGAAAATCCAGCTTTGTCCTTTGCTGGCTCTCCTGGGCATGCGTAAATGGACTTCCCAATTCCCTAGGCTAAGCTACCTAACAAATGCTCAAAGGGGACCCTATTCTGTCAGCCAGACTCCTGACCTAAGGCACTCAGCTTTACTCCGTCAGTGAGTCAGGAACCCTTCCACTCTGTTTCATGGTTTCAGTTCTTTGGCCTCTGGTGGTTCCACTACCTCCTAAACTTCATAAGGGAACCTTGTATTATTTCTCTTGGTGGCTCTTCTTTTTGGATGGTGGTAGGATTCTAGGTTTCTACTTCTGAAATGAATAACTTTACCTGGCCAAAAAAAAAACCTCAAACTCACTGCCATCAAGTCAGTTCCAACTCCTAGCAACCCTAAAGGACAGGGTAGAACTGTACCTGTGGGTTTCTGAGATTGTAACTCCTTATAGGAATAGAAAGTCTCCTCCTTCCACAGAGCAACTGGTATTTTCATACTGCTGAACTTTTGGTTAGCAGCCCAGTGCTACACCACTACATCACTAAGGTTCCTCCTTATACCCAGCAAAGTGGCAAAACTGACCAGTCTTTGAGTGAGAGCCCTCTAAACCCTACTTGCATGATTCTACCCAGTGGAGTGACAAAGAATATAAACAGAAAACCCAGTTTTCACCACAGATTCCACATACAGGAAGCAGTAAGTTTATGATAACAAGGGAGAAAATATTGAGAATAAAAGGTTATTGTATAACTTGAAGAATGTATTCAATTTCACTTAATTACACAGATTTTGCTGTGTATGTTTGCAATAACAACAAAATAAGTAAATAACATTTAGATGTGGCTTAAGTGAGGAGATAGGGGGAAAAAAGGAAATGACCAAAATGGGTGTCAGAAGAAACTCTGATATTTGCTCTTGAATGTTGTCTTAACCTAGATTCTCCAGAGAATCCAGTGAAACACATCAGGGAATACACCCAAACCAGTGAAACATACACATGCATACATAGAGGAACTTATCACAAGACAATGGTTCATAGTGTTATAGAAGCTGGAAAATTTTAAGTCTGGATAAACCTCAAGTCTATGAGTCAGATATTATACTAGATATTTCTCTTGATGCATATAGCTACAGAGACTGAGCAATCCAGAATCAACAGGAAGACAGTTTGTGGCTGTACCAAAAAATGAACTCAAAATTGGATTAGTCAGATGGCAACCTACTGATAAATCCCATGATTGGCAGGCAATATGACAGTCTGGCGCTCAAGTTCAAAGAGGAGGTCAATTAACCAGATATAGGATCCAGAATCAACAAAAAGTAAGCAAAATTTTCTATAGCATTTACTTATATTGACAGCAGGCCACACCCCTGAGGTAACATCCTTTTGATTGATTGGGTCAGGGCTATGATCTGGGTGAAGTTGTTTTTGTTAGGATGGGTTCTCTAGCGAATATATATATATATATATTGACTCACACAGTTTTAGAAGCAGGTAAATCCAGATCTGGTTCAAGTACATGGGTCAAATGTTAAGCTGGAAATTTTCTTGACTCAAGTAGTTGCTGATACTGATGAAGCAGGTAGAAGGAAGACCATAAGTTGGTGGAGGCAGTGGTGGATGAATTCAGTAGGTTCAGTAGGTCAGGTTCTAGGGTGTTGATAGTTCCTGGGGTCAACTGGCAATGTGGCAGGCTTTGGCTAAACCCAAAAAAACTAGATATAGATGTTGAATCTAGACCAACAATAAAATACAAGTTTTCTCACAGCGTCTGCTTAAATAGAAGGCCTCACCCCTAAGGAAATTTCCTTTCAATAGCATTAGAGCTATGACCTGAGTAAGGAGACACATTATTTCCTAACCCTATTGTCAGAGCCTAATTGCAAAGCTAATGTGACTCTTGGATAAGTCCAGTTGACCAAAAAGCCAACTAACACCATGTTGTATCCCATCCTAATCTTACAACTGATTGGCTGCTCATATAAGATCCCCTTAGGGAAGTGATTACACTGTGTTGGAGCACATCATTTGGGATTACTATATTTTAAATGCCAATCACCTGAAAATCCTGGACCAACCAATTGACCCAAAACCTAACTATCACACATTTAGAGTAGTAAAGGCAAATACAAGAAATGATTAAGTAAAAGAACTCAACAGAAGACTTCAAAGGGCAGCTCAAGAAGATAAAGTATTATAATGAAATGTGTAAGAATCTGGAGTTAGAAAACCAAGTGAGTAGAGTATGCTCAGCATATCTCAAGCTGAATATTCAAGGCTTTAGCCATAATATTTAAGGATTCTATGGGAAGGAATGGTCAGTGCTTCCTTCTTATGGGCATAGGGTCAATATGGGTCAGAACCAACTCAACAGCACCTAACAACATGAGCAAAATGTTGAATGGTGCAGGAAGCATCAAGAGAAGATAAAAGAGGATACAGAGAAACACGGTACCAAAAAGAATTTGTTGTCAAGCAACTATTTCAGGAAGATCACATGGTGGAGAATCAATGGTATTGAAGGAAGAATTCCAGGCTCTAGGAATTAACAGAACTCCAATTGAATGATTTACCACTTAATTGTCCTCATGTAGAACTGATACATAGATCAACAGGCAGTTGTACACATCAAAACAAGATAATACTACAAAGTTCAAAATAAGGAAAGGTGTGTGTTAGTGTTGTATCCACTCACCATAGTGAGCTAATTATCAGAGAAGCTGGAATATTTGAAGAAGAATTTTGCATCCGGAGTGGAGGAAGCTTATCAGCAACCTGCCATATCTAAATAGTATAACATTGATTGCTGAAAATGAGCAAGATTTGAAGTAATTACTTCAAGTAATTACTTGATCAAGATTACCTTATAAAGATCAAGGATTGCAACCTTCAGCATGAATTTCAACTCAATGAAAAGAAGACAATAATCTTCCCAAATGAACCAGTAACTAACATCATGATAAATGGAGAAAAGGTCAAAATTGTCAAGGATTTCACCTAAATTGGATCCACAATCAATGCTTATGGAAGTAGCAGTCACGGGATCAAAAGATGAGCTGCACTGGGCGAATCTGCTGCAGAAGTCTTCTTTAAAGTATTGAAAAGCAAGGCTGCTACTTTGAGGACTAAGGTACTCCTGGCTCCTGGTATTTTCAATTGCCTTATATGCATGTGAAAGTTGGACACTGAATAAGGAAAATTGCTGCCTTTGAATTGTGGTGCTGGTTAAGAATAAGGAAAGTACCCTGGACTACCAAAAGGACAAACCGATCTGTCTGAGAAGTACAGCCAGAAGTACAGCCGGAAGTACAGCCGGAAGTACAGCCAGAAGTACAGCCAGAAGTACAGGGCTCCTTAAGAGACAAGGATATTGAGACTCTGTCTTACATACTTTGGACATGCAATTAGGAGAGACCAGTCCCTTGAGAAGGACATCACGCTTGAAAAGGAGCAGGGTCAATAAAAAAGAGGAAGGCTCTCAATGAGATGGATTGGCACAGTGGCTCCCAAAATGGGCTCAAGCACTGGAACAATTTTAAGAATGGCCCAGGACTTGCCAGTATTTCATTCTGTTGTGCACAGGATTGCTGTGGGTTTGAACCAACACGGTGGCCCCTAATAACAAAACAACAATCCTTGTTATAGCAATGCTCACTCACCGCCATCAAGTCGATTCGGACCCTGTAAGACATGTAGATGCGTTTCCAAGACTAACTTTATGGGAGTAGAAAGCCCCTTCTTTCTCCATGGAGCAGCTGGTGAATTTGAATTGCGGACCTTGTGGTTAGTAGCCCAACTCATAACCACTCCGCCGCAAGGTGTTCTTTCATAGCAATGCTGTATGATAATAATATAAAATCAATATGTGATAGCATGGAATGTGATTATATGTTATTAAAAGATACTATAGAAATGTTACTTTTTTATGTATGGATTGTTGTAAGAGCCCTCAATAAAATGATCTTTAAAAGAGAAGAAATGTTACTTTTTTGTACACTTATATAGATACAGGCAGACACACAGATAGAGGTGTATTTATTATCAGGTATAAAAATATTGGCCATGCCTATAAATTGTCTCATGTACTTGTATATCAGAATATTCCAATTAAATAAGATATCTAGATAAAGTTGAAATGTAGTAAGTTAATATGGCCCTTCTAGCCATAATTCCATATGTGATATATCTGGACCCTATGCCTGTAGGATCATCCTATTTTGAAGGACGTTCTCTGCTGTAGTGGACAGGATTAAGGTGGGGTTAAGACCTGACCTTAATAAAGGATGTGAACCAACTCACACCCTTTGTTCCCTTGTGAGCATCTTTAGACTTCCCTAGGAGTACTGGTAGAGTAGTTAATTAAGCACTGGGCTGCTAACCATAACGCCAGCAGTTCAAAACCGCTTGCTCCTCTGCAAGAAAAAGGTGAGGTTTTCTACTCCAGTAAAGAGTTTTAGTCTTGGGAACCCACAAAGGGTGGTTCTACATGTATTTTTTGGGATCACTATGAGTTAGAATTGATCTTGATGGCAGTTAATTTAGTTTAGTTAATTTTTTTAAGTTTTCTAATTTAATGAATTTTTTATGGAGTGACATAAAATCCCATCCTTTGTTTTCCTTGGGTTTATGGTTTGCTAAAAGAGGAAAAACCACACCTTCAAGTCTATCTAGATAAGATAGGCAGGATAAACAGTCCAGAGGAGAAAACAATGGGATTGACGGTTCCAGGGGTACATGGGAGAGGGAGAAGCAGGGGAAAGGAAGTGGATGTTAATAAACACAGGGATGAGGGAACAGCTATCTAAAATCAATGGCAAGGAGGATATAGAAGGCATGGTAGAGCTTGATTGAGGGCAATGTAACCGTATTACTGAAACCCAAATGAAGACTGAGTATGAAAGTCGGGCAAGAGGAAAGGGAAAGGAAATAGAGGAGGCAAAGGGCATTTATAGAGGTCTAAATACAGTCATGTACGTATGTAAATATATTTATATATGAAAATGGGGAAATAGATCTATGTACATATAACTATAGGTTTAGTATTAAGGTATCAGGTGGACATTGGGCCTCTACTCAAGTACTCCCTCAATGCAAGAGCACTTTGTTCTAATAATCCAGTATTCTGTTGCTCACCTCCCTGATGCGATCACTGAAGACAAAATGGGTGCATAAGCAAAGGTGGTGAAGAAAGCTGAGGGTGCCCGACTATCAAAAGATATAACATCTGGGGTCTTAAAGTCTTGAAGATAAACAAGCCACTATCTCGCTGAGAAGCAATAAAGCCCACATGGAAGAAGTACACCAGCCTATGTGATCATGAGGTGTCAACAGAATCACATATCAGGCATCAAAGACCCAGAACAAAAATTATATCATTGTGAATGAAGATGAGTAAGGGGTAGAGACCCAAAGCCCATCTGTAGGCAATTGGACATCCCCTTACAGAAGGGTCACCGGGAGAATGTTAGCCAGTCAGAGTGTAGTACAGCACCGATGGAACAAAAAACTTTCCTCTAGTTCTTTAATGCTTCCCCCCACCCGTGACTATCATGACCCCAATTCTACCTTACAAATCCAGCTAGACCCGAGCATGTACACTGGTACAGATAAGAGCTGGAAACACAGGGAATCCAGGACAGATAAACCCCCCGGACCAATATTGCGAGCAGCTGAACTAGGAGGGTAAGGAGGAGGTAGGGGGAGAAAGAGGGAACCTATTACAATAATCTAACTATAACTCCCTCCCAGGGGGGTGGACAACAGAAAAGCGGGTAAAAGGGGACATCGATCAGTGTAAGACATAAAAAAATAATAATAATTTATAAATTATCAAATGTTCATGAGGGAGGGAGGGAGGGGAAAAAGAGAAGCTGACACCAAAGGCTCAAGTAGAAAGAAAATGTTTTGAAAATGATGATTGCAACAGATGTACAAATGTGCTTGACACAATGGATGGATGGATTCTGATAAAAGCTGTACGAGCCCGCAATACAATGAATTTTTAAAACCCAACACATATCCATCAAAGCTACTCCTCCAAGTATAAGAGTCATCTCAGACTCAGAAATGAATTCCAGTACTCTTAGTCTTCTAATAGCACGTTCCAAGTGTGTGGCTGAAGTGGTAGAGGCCAAGGACAGAGACAGTGGCACATAGACTCAGAAGAGTAGCATGGAGACGCTGAGGTACTTTCTCTTTATCTGGCCTGAGGATATGAGACTGTGAAACAGAGCAACAGATGGGCTGTCTTCCTGGCTCACAAGGGAACATGTAGCTAAGTGACTGAGAACCAGAGAGGCTTGGCTGCTAGCTGAGGAGAGGTGTTGCTGTGGACCAATGACCTTACTCTTTTCGGATCCTGACTTGTGGTAACCTATTAACTTTCCTAATTATCCCCAACAGTGGTGAGTATTGTCTCTGTTCTGTGTGGCCATTCCAATGAATTTTCTAACCCTGTGCTCGCTTCGGCAGCACATATACTAGAATTTTCTAACCCAGCATAGAAGTAGAGTGCCATGGGAAGAAAAATTGACTTCAGAATAGGTAAAGAAGGTTGGAGATTATAGGCATATCTGATGCCTAGCCTCATGGTAATAAGAGAACCAAAGGCCTTCCCCCCACTAGCATGATCCCAATTCTACCTTACAAATCTGGCTAGACCAGAGGATGTACATTGGTACAGATAGCAACTGGAAACACAGGGAATCCAGGACCAATGGTGAGAGTGGCGATGCCTGGAGGGTGGAGGGAACATGGGATAGAAAGGGAGAACTGATTACCAGAATCTTTGTATAGCCTCCTCCCTGGGGGATGGACAGCAGAGAAGAGGGCAGGGGAGATGTCGGATAGTGTAACATATGACAAAATAATAACAATTCATGAATTATGAAGGGTTCATGAGGTAGGTGGAGTGGGGAGGGAGGGGTAAAATGAGTAGCTGATATTAAGGGCTCAAGTGGAAGGCAAATGTTTTGAGAATGATGATGGCAACAAACGTACATATGCGCTTGACACAATGGATGGATGGATGGATAGTGATAAGAATTGTATGCGTCCCCAATAAAATGATTTAAAAAAAGGAGAGAGAGCCAAAGGAACTCAGATATAGCCACATCTCATGCCATTCACTGCAAAAGTAAACACAGATTTATGATGATTTAGAGTGAAGTTTCAAGAAAGAATAAGAATAGTATTGAGCATGTAAATTAAATATTTTCTTTCCTAAGATTTATGTTAATAGCTAAGTCTTAGATTAGTTCAGAAATAAATGAATATCAGGATCAAGTTGCATTTACATTCTACAACTGCCATCCAGTTAATTCCAACTCCTATTCCCCTTTATAAGCTTTCCTTGGAGTTGGCAGCCTACCTCCTAGCTCAAGGGCCATCAGGGATCCTTTGACATTCTTATTAAAAAACAAAAAACCCCCCAGTACTATAAAGTCCATTCTCATTCATGGTGACCCTATAAGACAGAGTTAAACTGTCCCTTTGAGTTTCCCAGGCTATAGATCTTTATGGAACTAGAAAGCTTCATATTTTCCCTCACGGCTGTAGGTAAATTTTAACTGCTGACAATGTGGTTTGCAGCCCAAATGCATAGCTCCCTATGCTACCAGGGCTTAAGAAAATTAAAATCAAAACCACAATAATATGCCACTTCATACTGATAATATGCCACTAAGATCAGAAAATAACAAGTGTTGACAAGAATGTGGAAAAATGGGTAGAAATGTAAAATGGTATGACTAATGTAGTTTGATAACCTCTAAAAACGTAAACATAGAATTGCCATGTTTGTTGTTAGATGCCGTCTAGTGAATATTGACTCATAGTGACCCTGTGTACCACAGAATTAAACACCACCCGGTCCTGCACCGTCCTCACAATTGGTCTTATGTTTGAGCCCATTGGCGCAGCCACTGTGTCCATCCATCTTGCTGAACGTCTTCAACTTTTTCGCTGCCCCTCTGCTTTTCCTAGCACGATGCTTTTTTTTCAGGGACTAAGCTTTCTTAATAACATGTCCATATGACCCAGCAATTCCACTGAAAGGTGTATACCTCAAATACTTGATGCTAAAGATTCAAACAGATACTTATACATCAATGGTCATCACAACATTATTCACAATAGTCAAATGGTAGAAGCAAACCAAGTGTTAATCAACAGATGAATAATAAAAAGCATCATGCAAAAGGTAAAATATCTATATAATGGAATATTATTCAACTATAAAGAGAAAGTTCTAATACATGCTATAACATAAGTGAACCTTGAAAATATGCTGAGTAAAATAAGTCAGACACAAAACAACAAATACTATATAATCCTATCTGAACTGCCATTGGGTTCCTAGTGGCCCTATCGGACAGAATAGAACTGCCCCTATGGTTTCTAAGACTGTAACTCTTTATGGGAGTAGAAATCATTGTCTTTCTTCCTTCTCGTCTCTGGTGATTTCTTGCAGTTAGTTAGCGGCCTAAAATATAATACTATGTTACCAGGGTGCCATGATCCCATATGGTGGAATTTCTTAATATGGATCTTTTCTCCATATCTCTGTAATTCCTGCCAAATGATTGGATTGGACTCTGCAAACAAATCTGTCTCAGAAGAAGTTCTGTCAGAATGCTCCTTAGGAGCAAATATGGTGAGAGTTTGCCTCATGTACTTCAGACATGTGGTCAGGAGAGACCAGTCCCTGGAGAAGCATGTCATGCTTGGTAAAGTAGAGGGACTGTGAAAAAGAGGAAAGTTAAAAAAAAATGATTAGGGCAAAGAATGTACAGATGTGCTTTATACAATTGATGTATGTATATGCATGGATTGTGATAAGAGTTGTATGAGCCCCTAATAAAATGTTTAAAAAAAAAGAAAAAGAGGAATGTTCTTGACAAGAGGCATTGACACAGTAGCTGCAACAAGGATTCAAACATAAGAAAAATTCTGGGGATGTTGTAGGACCAGACAGTTTGTCACTGTGGTACATGGGGTCGCTATGCATGGGAACCAATTCAATGGCACCTAACAACAGCAGCAAATATGGTGTGCATAACGCTAACAGACGGAGTTGATCAATTTTTCTTACCAACTCCCTAACTATAAGAATGAACCATCTTTGAAACAGAACCTGAGAAAGAAATTCCAGGACCATTGGAAGAACATGTTTCAGATCTCTAAAGTGGGGAAGATCAAGACCAGAGGCACCAGAAGTTCTGGCATGGAGACTATTGGTGCAAACAGGAGCAGCACCAAGACTATTAGATGGTGAGGCCGAGCAGTGGCTGGCTTCCTGGCAGAGCAGTGGCTGGCTTCCACAGAGGCAGAAGCCAAGAGACCACATGACTAAGGGGATGGGGATACGAAAGAGACTTGACTACTGCCTGCGGAGAGGTCTTGCTGTGAACCAGTGACTGCGTCCTTAACTATTTCCCAATCCTTGCTTGTGGTAACTTATTAACTCCCTTAGTAAGCCCCCTTAATCTTGAGTATTGTCTGTGAGTTCTGAGTAGTGATTGCAATGAACTTTGTGGCCCCAAAATAGCTGTGGGAGGGACATTTGGCGTCAGAATATGATAAATAGAAACGGAGTGGAGGCATGTCTAACTCCTACATTGTGGCAATAGGGCAGCCAGAGGAAGTCAGTTATGGCCAGAGCCATCAATTTGCTGCATCTCACTTACATGAAATATCGAGAATAGGCAAATATAGAGAGTTAAAATTTTACCAGTGATTACCAGGAGAAATGAGGAGTTATTTCTTAAGAAGTATTAAGTTTCTATTTGACCTATTGAAAAACTTTAGAAAATTGACAAGTGACAATTAATTATACAACTTAGTGAATGTAATTAATCCCATTGTTTTGTCTCCTTAACAATGGTAAACTTTTTGTTATATTTATTTACATTTAATATAGTAAAACCAGAAGCCTTTCCAGTAAAGCATTCTATTTAATCAGTTAAAAAATCATGCTTTTCAAATAAGCCCACATGGAAGAAGCACACCGGCCAGTGTGATCACGAGGTGCCAAGGGACCAGGTATAAGGCATCATGCAAAAAAAAAAAAAGATATAAGTGTGTGTATGTATGTGTACATATGTGTATATGTATACATGTATATATGTATATATATATATACCATATTAAATGAAGGGGGAAGTGCAGAGTGGAGACCCAAGGCCCAAGTGTCAGCCAATGGAGCTCCCCTCATAGAGGGGTTTAGGAGAGGAGATGGGTTAATTAGGGTGTGAGGTAGTATCGATGAAGAACACAGCTTTCCCCCAGATCCTGGATGCTTCCTCCCCCCAACTACCATGATCCAAATTCTACCTTGCAGGGCTGGATAGGACAGAGGCTGTACACTGGTACATATGAGGGCTGGAGGTACAGGGAATCCAGGGTGGATGATACCTTCAGAACCAAGGGTGTGAGGGGCGATGCTGGGAGAGTGGAGGGTGAGTGAGTTGGAAAGGGGGAACTGATTACAAGGATCCACATGTGACCTCTTCCCTGGGAGAGGGACAGCAGAGAAGGGGGGAAGGGAGACTCCGGATAGGGCAAGATATGACAAAATAACGAGGTATAAATTACCAAGGGCACATGAGGGAGGGGGGTAAGGGGAGGGAGGGAAAAAAAAAAGAGGACCTGATGCAAGGGGCTTAAGTGGAGAGCAAATGCCTTGAGAATGATTGGGGCAGGGAATGTATGGATGTGCTTTATACAATTGATGTATGTATATGTATGGATGGTGATAAGAGTTGTATGAGTCCCTAATAAAATGTAAAAAAAGAAAAGAGGAGAAAAAAATGATTAGGGCAAAGACTGTACAGATGTGCTTTATACAATTGATGTATGTATATGTATGAACTGTGATAAGAATTGTATGAGCCCCAATAAATTGTTAAAAAAAAAAAGAAGGGGAAAAAAATCATGCTTTTACCAAATTATTTCCTTTCCTCTAAGTTGCCTTGTTTGTGTCAATGATCAACTATGAGGTACATATTTTTCATAATAAATGTAATTATCTGTCTTATTGGGCATAACGCAATTTCTCTAGCTGCAGGAAAATATTTGCAAGTTCCTGGACTGGCCAAGATGTTTCATAATCTTTGCTTGGTCTGACTTTGCTTAACCTTGTCCCTTTTCCTAGAAAGTAGTTCATTTCCCTCTTTGCCCCATCTTCCAAAGATTTATCTCAAGGCTGCCCTTCCCTAAGAAATATGTCAAGATCCATTATCACCCACCTTCCTTGCTTAATTTTTTTAAGAAAGAAAAAATTTGTTTGTTTTTATTTAAAGAGAACTTGCTTAAGAATTCATCATTTCCTCCATTCGGAATTGCCAGTTAGCTCATCTTTCACAGTACATGTATGCCTTATTGCATGTATTTGCTTTTCTATTTATCTTACCTAGCTAAATTATAAAGGCTTGTCTACGTTGAAAGTCTATAGCAGACTCTTTGACCCTCTCCAGAGATTGCGTTTCTTGATGTCTAGGATTTCAGTGAACCGTGGGTTTGGTGTAAAGACCATCCAGACCATTTTGTATGCGCTCCTGCCTTTAGAATAAGCACCATTTCATGAAATCCTCGTACACTCAAAGTTCTTTAATTTGCTGACATTCTTACTTGAGTCTTCTCCAGAGATCAAGAACCCTCTTTGTAAGCAAAGCGTTTAAAAATCATGTTGTTGCTGTTGTTCTTAGGTGCTATTGAGTCGGTTCCAACCCTTAGTGACCCTATGTGCGCCGCAGAACTAAATACGACAGTTCAGCGTCAGCCTTGCAATGTTCCTGTGCCTGAGCCCCTAGTTGCAGCCCCTGTGTCAGTCCATCTCCTTAAGGACTTTCCTGTGTTCCTCTGCCCCTCCGCTTTACCAAGCAGGAGGCCTAGAAATGTATAAGCATTACTTCTATTTACTGTATTGGAATCCAATACAGTTTGGTTCCTTTACTCATTTTGTATTATGAAAAATGTACAAGACAGTCTTTGAGCTTACAAATTACTAAGCAGCAGTATATTTTTACAAATATGATTTGTTCACATTTGAACAAAAGAGAGGGTTTTTGTTTTATTTTCAAGTTCTGACTCTTGCAGGAATCTAAAGTCTGAGAGTTGGATCCTTATATGCGAGTTGAGCCTGGTGTTGAGCAACATTACAGACCAGAGTAGAGCTACTACACAGGCTTTCTGAAGGTGTAATCTTCAGCAAAACAGACAGCCGCATCTTTCTTCCAGAAAGCAACTGGTGGGATCCAACTGCAGACCTTTCATTAACAGCCAAGTACTTGACTTCTGTGCCGAAGGCTCCTTTAAGAGTTAGATTACCCAATCACAAAGACCAACCTATAATCCCCTCTCAGGGGCATGAACAACGGAAAAGTGGGTGAGGGGCGGTGGAGGACGATGTAAGGTATGAAAATAATAATCTATGACTTATCAAGGTTCCGTGAGGGAGGGCAGGCAGAGGAGGGAAGGGGGAAATGGGGAGCTGATATCAGGGGTTCAAGTGGGAAGAGAATTCTTTGAAAATGACGAGGAAGCATATGTACAAATGTGCTTAACACACTGTATGAATGTATGGATTTTGATAAGAGATGTAAGAGCCCTCAATAAAAGTATTTAATAAAAATAAAAAGAGTTTGTTTACCCCTTTTTACAAAGACAGCTTGAAGGCAAAGAAGGAAGTCCCTCTCCCTCCCAAAACAGAGGCCAAAGCCAAGGCTTTAAAGGCTAAGAAGGCCATGCTGAAAGGCGTCCACAGCCAGAAGAAGAAGAAAAAGAGGAAGAGGAAGAAGAAGATCTGCACCTCACTCACTTTCTGGCTGCCCAAGACCTTGAGACTAAGAAGCAGCCCAATTACCCTCAGAAGAGCATCCCCAGCAAAACCAAGCTGGACCACTATGTCATCATCAAGTTCCCCTTGATCATGGAGCCCGCCATGAAGAAGGTGGAAGATAACAGCGCACTTGTCTACATTGTGGATGTCAAGGCCCAAGAGCACCAGATCAAACAGACTGTGAAGAAGCCCTATGACATTGACGTAGCCGAGGTCAGCACCATGATCGGGCTTGAAGGTGAGAAGAAGGTATATGTTGGACTGACTCCTGGCTATGCACTTTAGATGTTCCCAACAAAATCAGAATCATCTAAACTGAGCCTGCCTGGCTAATGCTAAAAATAAACTTTTCAATACAAAAAAAAGTTTCATTACATCTCTCCAGAGATCAGTACTTTTCTTCATTTTTAGAATTCGAAGTGGTAGAAAGCTGGGAAGACCCTTGACAAGATGGATGGACACAGTGGCTGCAACCATGGGTTCGAACAAAACAATGGGAGGACAGCTCGTGACCAGGCTGTGTCTTGTTAGCTGTTCACAGGGATGCTGGGAGTCAGAACTCACATGAAGGCAGATAAGTGTGTGACTTAAAACTCTTTGAGACCTGAAGTCATGCTAAAGCTGACTCAATTAAGAATTAAGATGGGAAGAAAAAATAAACAGGATCTGGATTGGCTATTAGCAATGTTCCACACCAACTTGTTTGAGATACAAATATCCAAGATCTTGCCCCTGGGGGAAATTCGTGAGAATTCTAAGAAGTCCTAGTCTCCAAAGATTTCAGTTCATAGGAACCCTACAGGACAGAGTAGAAGCAGCATCAAATGGTTTCCAAAGCTATAATCTTTATGGAAACCAACTGTTACATCTTTCTCCGACTAAGCAGCTGGTGGATTCAAACAATTTACCTTTAGGTTAGCAGTCAAGTATAAAACCACTGTAGCACTAGAGCATGTTCCAAAAAAATGTATCGCTCTCCTAAACTTAGTAGAAGTCAAAACACCATGTACCTTACTTAAATATATTTCCATGCTCATATCTTGGATTTTGACATTTCTGTTTGCTATTCCAATGTGTCAGGAGCTGTCAGGGACTAGTAACAGAGTATCAGTGGCTCAAGCCCACCAGCCCCTCTGAGAAGGAAAGATGAGACTATCTGCTTCTAGAAACACTTACAGCCTTGGGACTCAATGACAATAGGTTTGGTATGTAAGTATATGAATATACTATCTCAAATCTTAGTCCCCCCCTTTTTTAGCTTTACCACAACTTAAATGAAATCTGCTCATATTTGAGGCTCCTAAAATTAATATGGAGGGTTATTATTCTTTTTCCACATCAGTAATGTAACAGACAATTTGGTTGTTTAGCCAAAAGATTTTTCCAGTCTCCCTTTTCCTGCACTCTTTTCTTTAGGGCTGAAAAGCAGGGTTCTTAGTTCTTCAGCCTGCCCTGAACCTAGGGGTTTGCCATGTGACATGCTTGTGACCATTGAGGTATAATATGAAGTTTTCTAAAGAGTATCTTAGAAAGATTGCCCTATCTGATAATAAAAAATACAAAGTAGGGAGACGTCGGACAGTTAAAGATATGACAAAATAATAATTTATAAATTATCAAGTGTTCATGAGGGGGGAGGAGCAGGGAGGGAAGGGGCAACCATAAGGAGCTGATGCCAGGGGCTTACATGGAAAGCAAATGTTTTGAGAATGGTGAGGGTAGCGAATGTACAAATGTGCTCTATACAATTGATATATGTATAGATTGTGATAAGAGTTGTATGAGCCCTCAATAAAATGATTTTAAAAAATACAAAGTGAGGAGAATATCTTTTTCCTTCCTCACCTTTACTGCTCTCTTATATATTATTTGATGAGAATATAACATTTGGATTTCTATGGCCAGTATAATGCAGACTGTGGGAAAACCAATACTTTATTGAGTTGCTGAACCATCCCAGAGCTCTTGTGTATTTTCATTGCTTAAATATTACTGGTTGTACTGTCTCTGGTGTATAGCCTACAGCATCCCACAAAAATAGTACTTAGAATATTTAGTACTCTTGTATGTACTTTACTGCAAACAGATGGTACTATCTTATTTCTTCCCTGGAAAGATTGCTTGAAAGCCTGAATTCAGTGGGAACATTTGGAACAATGTAATATTTAAGTGGGAAGGGAAGAAAGGGTCATATACATCATTACAATGACTTTATATTGAAATATCAGTAAAGGAAGCTATAACTAAAATTGCTGTGCTGACATGAATCTGGTTTTTAAACTCGATGATTTTCAAATTCTATTCTACCTCATCTGTTCCTTTTTCAAAAATATCAACTTTAATGAGACACAGACAACATATTGTAAAATTTACATCTCTTCTTTGGAAAAGATTTACATCCTACTGTGTTGAGCCCCAGTGATCCTAGTGGGTTTTCTCCTGGTGGTGCTTGCTGCAAGGACAGCTGTTGGAAACCACCAGCCAATCAATGGGAGAAAGACCAGGCTTTGTATTCCAGCCAAGATGTAGTCTTAGAAATCCTCGCAGAGTTCTCCTTTGGACTCCAGGGCCGGTGTGAGCCAGAGTGGACTCAATGGCAATGAGTAAATGTTTGAGAGAAGTTTCTAGAGAAGACAAAGACAATCAAGTATAACTTTTCTTACCCCACCTCCTACCACTCTGAGCAAATGTGTCTATACACCCACCACAGTCAAGCCCAACCCTTCCACTCTTAATTCCTGATCTCTTTGGTCTTTACTCCACCAATAGTCTTTCACGTCTTTTCCTTTGTGTAAGGAACTAACTCTTGAGCAAATTTTCAAGAAGTATATTATAAATGGGGTTAGGCAATTGGTTTGGTCAGACAGTCAAAAATCTGGCCGAGACAAGGTTGCTGACATAACCTGGGCTGCAGCGCTTCGTAAGTATAGGAGACAGAGCAAGTTGCAATCAAGGTCAGAGAAGCAAACTAATTAGACTTCTTCTGGTCTGTGGGCTGTAGCCATTGCCAGAAGGGACTTGTTTTCTAGCTGAAGCCTGAGGGAGACACTACCTTATTATCTGTAACATTTCAGGTATTTCCCAGTCAGCGCCTCTCCCTAGACAGCAGGAAAAGTAAAACACAACTTATTCCCCCACCACTAACAAAAGAAAGAGAAGGAATGAAAGAAAAATAGGAGGAAGAAAGGACAAACAAAACAAAGGATTTTTTATCTTTATCTTGTTCTCAGTATTCCGATCAGATTCAAGTCTCAGGGGACGATTGAGTTCTTCTGAAGGAATATTTCAGAGCCTTTAATGTTATTCATAGTGGTCCTCTCTTTCAAGATCCAGTTTGAGGAAAAGACAATGAATGCAAACAATGACAAATTAGAGTTATTTGTTGCTAGCCAATGCCTCCTTATGTCCTTCTCATCTAATCTAATATCCCACACCCTCCACATTATAAAAACAAATTTCTGAAGATCACCAATGAGCTCCTAAAATCCTAAATCCAATACTATTTTATTTGGTCTTAATTCTTTTTTACTTTCTGAGCAGTATACTTTTTCCTCCTAAAAACTGTACTTCTTTTCTTTCTTTCTTTTTTGATATATCTTCATGTATGATACAAGATAATGGTTTAAATATGTTAAAAAGAGTTGTGTACAAACACTGTACGTCTTAAACCTATGCTAGGGTTCTTTAAAGGAGGCCTGTTGGTATCGTGGTCAAGAGCCCAGCTTCTAACCAAAAGGTGGTTTGTGTTCAATCCCAACGCTGTGAGTGAAAGATAAGGCAGTCTGCTTCTATGCAGAGTGTGATGTTAGAAATGCTATGGGGCATTGTAGTCCGTCCTATAGGATCACCATAAGTGACAATTAACTCAATGGCAAAGGGTGTGCATTTTTTAATGGTTCTTCCATTCCCTTTTCATCCAATTGGCTCAGCCAATAAAATGAGTCACATGTTTTTGTTTCTCACAAGCATTGAAAAGTTAAGCTTACATAATACAATTAGTGTACAATCTAAAAAATCAAATTTACTATGAGTCGAGTCTCACTCATGGAAACTCTATGAACCTGATGGACAAAGGAGAATTGCTCTTTTGGGTTTCCAAGATTGTAAACCATTTTACCCTTCTGAGTGACTGACTGGTGAGTTCGAACTGCTGACCTTGTAGTTAGTAGCCTGATGTGTAATGCACTATGACACCAGGGCTCCTGTGTATAATAATACTATACCAAAAGTTTGAAATATTGTGAGAATTACCAAACATGACACAGGCGTGTAGTGGGCATATCATATTAGAAACTATCACAGGTAGATTTGTTGCATTCAGGGTTACTACAAAACATCTATTTTTAAGACAACACAGCATCAATGTACAGTATTCCTGTACATTAATTGACTACTTGACTGCTACTATAGAGTAGTCACTCTTCTAGGGGAAAAAGAGACTCCAAATTAAAATATATTTTATAGAGATTAATTTATTAGGTCTAAAACAAAAACAAATCATCTAAATGAGAGACCCCATCAGTGTAAGGTCATGATACTGTTCAAGAAGTCTCAGCCACACAACCACTTGAATTAGACATGAAGAAACTGCCAAAATTCGTGACTGGCAGCAAATTCATTCATAACAGTTGCAGGCAGGATGACAAAAGAGGAGAGGGACTGTGATCGAGATACATGTACTATTAAGGTTAGAGAAACGTACAAAGTTGCTTCAGGGTCCTCTAACCAAGTCAGCTGGGGTCTGACTCCTGACTGTGCCACTCTGTTCTTGCCCTCTAGTCAGTTCTGACTCATACAAGCCCTGTGTGAAATAGAACAAAGCACTGCTTGCTCCTTCACTGTCCTTACAATGGTTTGCTTTGAGCCCAGAGTTGCAGTCGCTGCAACATCTATCTTGTCAAGGGTCTCCCCACCCTCACTTCTAAGGAGGGTTCTGGCTATACTTTCCAGGACATATTTATTTGTTGTTCAGCCAGTCCACAGTATTTTCAATATTCATTGTCAATACCCTAATTCAAATATATAAATTCTTCTTTGGTCTTCCATATACATTGAGCAATATTGACATGTTTAAGAAGCAGTGATTTACATGTTTAATAGGCACCTTATTCCTCAAGGTGACATCTTTGCTCTTTAACACCTTAAAGTCTTATTCAACAGATGACTGCTGCTTCCATGAGCATTGAAGCAAAATGAAACCTTTGACAAGTTCCATGCTCTGTTTATCATAATGTCTATCGGTCCACTTGTGAGAGGTTTGTGGTGTTTTGTTTGTTTGTTTTAGTATTGCACAATGAATTGTAACCCTTACTGAAGGCTTTAGTCTTCAGTTTTCAACAAGTCTTCCTCACGTTCAGGAAGTTTGTGCATCTGCATATCAAAGTTTATTAATAAATTTCCTCTAATCTTGGTGCCTGGTTCTTCAGATAGTCTAGTTTTTCCAGATTATTTTCTCAGCGTGCAGATTGAATAAGTATGGTGAAAGGAGATACAATCTTGATTTTAAACCACAAAATACTTCCTTGTTCTGCTTAAACAAAAACCTCTTGATCTGATCACAGTTTCCATATGGACAAAATGAAGTGATCTGGAATGTTCTTTATATTATTCAGAGTTTATTATGATCCACAAAGGTGAATGCCTTTTCTTAGTCACTTAAACACAAACACATCTTTCTAGCATTCTTTACTTTCAATCAAGATCCATCTGACATTAGCAATGATATCCCTCATGTTACTTCCTCTTCTAAATCTGGGCTTGGATTTCTGGCAGCTCTCTTGTCAACATACTGCTTGAAAGATCTTTAGCAAAATTTTACTGATACGTACGATATATACTCAAGTATAAGCCAACACAAATATCAGGCAAGGCACCTAATTTTACTACAAAACCTGCATAGAAAATGTGCTGAGAAACTCAGCTTATACACAAGTGTATGGGTAATATTATTATTTTCTAATCATTTTATTGGGGCTCACACAACTCATCACAATTCACACATCCATCCATTGTGTCAAGCACATTTGTACATTTGTTGCCATCATCATTTTCAAAATATTTTCTTTCTACTCGAGCCCTTGGTATCAGCGTCTCATTCTTTCCCCTCCCTCATGAACCTTGATAATTTATATATTATTAACATTTTTTTCATGTCTTACATGGATCATTGTCTCGCTTTACCCACTTTTCTGTTGTCCACCCCCATGGGAGGGGGTTATGTGTAGATCATTGGGATAGGTTTCCGCCTTCATCTCCCTACTTCCCCCTTCCCCTTCTGGTATGGTGACTCTCAATATTGGTCCTGAGGAGTTTATCTGACCTGGATTCCCTGTGTTTCCAGCTCTTATCTGTACCTGTGTACCTGCTCAGATCTAGCCAGATTTGTAAGTTAGAATTGGGGTCATGACAGTGGGGGGAGGGGGGAGCATTTAGGAACTAGAGGAAAGTTGTAGGTTTCATTGGTGCTACACCGCACCCTGACTGACTTGTCTCTTCCCTGTGACTCTTCTGTAAGGGGATGTACAGTTGCCTACAGATGGGCTTTGGGTCTCCACTCCTCACTCCGCCTCATTCACAATGATTTGATTTTTTTGTTCTGGGGCTTTGATGCCTGATACCTGATCCTATCAACACTTCATGATCACACAGGCTGGTGTGCTTCTTCCAAGATGGTTCTCAGCTGGATGGCCACTTTGTTATCTTCAAACCTTTATAAGACCCCAGATGCTATATCTTTTGAAAGTCAGACACCAACAGTTTTCTTCACCACATTTGTTTATGCACTCACTTTGTCTTCAGTGATTGTGTTGGGAAGATGAGCATCATGGAATGCCAGGCTAATAGAACAAAATGTTCTTGCATTAAGGAAGTACTTGAGTAGAGGCTGAATGGCCATTTGCTGCCTCAATACTAAACCTATAAATATATGTACATAGATATATTTCCCCATTGTCATATATAAATATATTTATATGACATGTAATAATGATATTTTAAATAATTTCTTTGGAATGTGTCAAATATGGATTTCTTCTGGTCAGTTAGCCAAGTAGCAGTCTCCCAAATTTCTTTAAATGCTTGACTATCCACTATGTCTATACTTTTAATTTTCAAAATTCAGATGGCAGCAACCAGGCTGATTTACATAAGAAACACTTATCAGGTATGGCAGTCTTTCTGCTTTCCTCTTATACCTAGTGTTCTTCTCACTGATAATTCACTTCCTAATACTTTTCAAAGATGCATGAAGATTGAGCTCTCATGCAATGTTAGTTGGAGTGTAAATTATCATGTTATTATATACTTACCTGGCAGGGGAGACACCATGATCAGGAAGGTGGTTTTCCCAGGGCAAGGCTCACCCATTGCACTATGAGTGTGCTGACCTCTGTGATTTCCCCAAATGTGGGAAACTCGACTGTATAATTTGTGGTAGTGGGGGACTGTGTTTGCACTCTCCCCTGTAAAAAAAACAGAAAGAAAAAATTATGATGTATTAATCTTGTGTTCCAAAGTGACAGAAACAGAATTAAAAAAAAAAAAAGAAAAGGAAGAAGGCAGGTAGAAAGAATAATGGAGCGGGGGTTGGGGGGGGGAAGAGGACCTGATGCAAAGGGCTTAAGTGGAGAGCAAATGCTTTGAGAATGATTGGGGCAGGGAAAGTGCGGATGTGCTTTATACAATTGATGTATGTATATGTATGGATTGTGATAAGAGTTGTATGAGTCCCTAATAAAATGTTTATAAAAAAGAAAGAATAATGGAGGCAAGAAGGGGAAAAGAAGAGGAGGGGCTTGGGCCTCACATAACTGAATAGGATGGGCATTAAACAGGACTGGACTTAGTGCTTAAATGAAGTAGTATGGTAACTTATTCAGGAGGAAGACTAAACCTGGCTTGAACTCTGGAGGTCTTTCTCTGAGCGAGGGTCCAAAGTCAAAAGGGTGTGTTAGGCCAGATTGTCTAGAGAACAAATCTGGTGACATTCATATATATAGATGAGAAAGAGCTTTATATCAAGAAGTAATTACGTATATACCAAAAAGGCATTCCAGCCCAGTCCAACCCACGTTCAATGTTTGTCCATAAGTCACTCTTCAGACTCATATAGCAGCAAGCCAGTGATGCAGGGAAGCAGGAAGCAGGGATTTCACAGGCTGCTGAGGCAGAGTTGTTTGGACCCAAGGTCAATGGAAACAAGGCAGAGCTAAGACACTCTCAGGGTCAAACAGCCCACGTGTGGCCTCCTCTGGGGGCATACAGAGTCCAGGGAAGTCCCAGTGCGGAGGAAAGAAAAGTGGCAGAGAGAGAGAGGCAGTTCCTTGAGTCCCTCACTCAAAAGGCCACAAAGGATGTCTACATTTAGACATTTTCTAAATAGCTTTCTTTTAATTTATAGGTTTTTAATGATTTGCCAAATGACAATCCACTGCATGTCTGTCAGTTTGTGGTACTGTGATGGCTTGTTGTGTTATGTTGCTGTGATGCTGAAAACCATCGCATTGTTATTTCAAATAAGAGCAGGGCCCCCAGGAGTGAATAGATTTTAGTAGAGCATACAGACTAAGGACAGACTATGAAGAAGGAATTGGCTGTCTACTTCAGAGGAATTAGCCACTGAAAACTTTATGAACAGCAGTGGAACCTTATCGGATACTGAAAGCTACGTGCGGAGCAGCAGAATACAGTCAGATATGGTGGTAGAAGATGATCCCTCCTTTTGGAGAAAGAGCTGATTTGTCCAAGTAGTCAACCATAATGATGCAGATGGAGGAAAGCCCTCAAGGACCCCATTTGCTGATGGGCGACAACTAAACTGAGGAGAAACAGCTTCAAATATCAACTAGTAGTTGGAGCTTTAATGTATGAAATATGAATCTAGGAAAATTGGAAGTTGTAAAAAATGGAATGGGACAAACACAGACCTATAATCTAGGCATTAGTGAGCTGAAGGCACTGGTATTGGCCATTTTGCATCAGAAATTCATATGGTTTACTATGCCGATAATGGCAGATTCAAGAAAAATGGTATTGCATGCACCATCAGAAAGGACATTTCAAGGTGTCTATGCTGTCTGCGATTGGATAAGAAGAAGCCATGTATTTGAATTATGGCACTTGCAATGAATGAGGAAAGTAAAATTAACTGTCAGAAGAACAAACAAATCCGCCTTAGATGAAGCATAGCCATGTCCTTTGGCCATGTTATCAGGAGAGACCGGTCCTGGAGAGTCATTGTGCATGGCAAAGCAGAAGGGAGTTAAAAGGAGGAAGGCTTTTGACGAGATGGATTGGTACAGAGGCTAGAAGAAGAATTGGTTGGTGCAGGACTTAGTTGTGTTTCATTCTATTGTAGATGGGATCACAATGAGTTGGAACCAACTCGATGACACCTAATAACAACAACAGCAACACCAAATGTCTTAACAGATGCCTTGTAGAGTCATCTATTAAAATTACTTACAGAGAGCCTTATAAAAGCAAACTTTGCTCTGTTTCTATGCTCATACTATGAGTTCTTATACATTTGGGATTTGAGAATCGTTTTGGAAACATGCAGAATATTAGTATATATATATATATTATATAGCTATATTAGATTACCATTCATTCATTAAAAGTGCTATTATACAATGTACTTATATAAAGGCCCACTGTTCAAAATAATTGTTGCCTAAAAGCATGTCATAAAATAGTCTATATTCCTCAATTGCATAACGTTTGGTTTTTAAAAATGTTGATAAAATACACAGAAACTGATTTATTAATAGAAACCAATCTATTAATAGGTAGTCACCTCTGAGTGGTAAAATATTAATTACTTTTATATTTATTTTCTGATTTTCAGCAATAGAAATTTCTTACTTGTCTCCTGACGGGTAATTATAAACCCAGGATAAGCAGTAAGACATCAAGCTTGTGGCTGAAGAGGAAAATGAATCAAGGTTGGCAGGTCAGATGGCAGGCCACTAACAACTACCAGGATCGGCAGGCAATATGGCAGGCTGTCGACTCAAATCCCCAGAACTGGAGGTCAATGGCCCAGCAAAAAGCAAGCAAGCTTTTCTATAGCATCCGCTTGTATTGAAATCAGGCCACGACCCTGTGGAAACTTCCTGTCAATTAGATCAAAGCTTTTACCTGAATGAAGGTGTTTCTGTCAGAATGAAAGTGCTAGAGAAGTAAAACCAGTGATGTTGTTGTTAGGTGCCATCAAGTTGGTTCCAACTCATAGTGCTTTAATGTGAACAGAATAGACCACCACCAATCCTGCACCATCCTCACAATTGTTCTTCTGTTTTAGGCCACTGTTGCAGCCACCATGTCAGTCCATCTCATCAGTTTTTCCCTGCCACTCTACGTTACCAAGCAAAATATCCTCTGCCAGAGACTTTTCTCTCCTGACATTTCCAAAGTACAAGATGAGGTCTCACTATCCTTCTCTCTAAGGAGCATTCTGTCTGTACTTCTTCCAAGACAAATTTGTTAATTCTTTGTAGTTCAAATGCACCAATTCTTCTTTAGCTTCGTTGTTTAATATTCAACTTTCACATGCATATGAGACCATTGATAATACCATGACTTACATCAGGAGCATCTTAATCCTTGTGATAGTTAGACATTTTATGTCAACTAGACACTCCTGTCTAGGGGTGGAGTCAGACTTGTCATTCAGGTCACCGCCTGATGGTGCCTCTCTTCCATTTCACCTTCCTGCTTGCTGGCCACTCTGAGAGCTGCTGGAGACCTATCATGTTTCCACCAACCTTGGATTCTCAGGACTCTGCACACACTAACCTGTGATCTTCCTGCATTCTGCATCGTTGTATGTTACTGTATGAGTCTGGAGAGGGACTTATGAACTAGTATCTGACTCATAGACGTGAGTTGGACTGGCCTGGGATGCGTCTTTGATATATAATTTTTCTCCACCTCCTTCTAGCATTTATTTCCATGTCCTGTAAGTAGAAGAGAGAAAAGATAAAGATATCTCTCTCTATCCACACCCTCCCCCAGTCCCTACACACACACACACACACACACACACACACACGCAATTTGGGGTTATTTGTGAAAATTCTTATGATTTATTTTTTAACTTTCTAACATTACTTCTAGATGCAGAAAGAGCTACACGATACCTCATTCGAAATTTTTATTGTAAGTTGGGTAAAGATTTGCAGAGCAAATCAGTTTTGTATTGAACAATCTGTACATATTTTGCTTCATCTCATTCATTGCAATACACACACTGCAACATCACTTACCACACATCCACCCCATGTTTCTCAGTTCCATTCCTCCTTTTCTTTGGTTTCTCATTTCAATTCCTACATCAGTTTTGAGGTAAATGCTGCACTTTTGGTCTTAAATGGTTGATTGTTATAAAATGTGTATCCCTCACTAGTGTTACTGTTCCCCTTACAGACCTGTCTATTGTCTGACTGAAAATTCAGCCTTGGTTAGACCTCAGCAAACAATAAAGGCAGTCAAACAAGAAAATAAAAGAGGTGGAAGAAAACCCGAGATCAATGGCAATGCTATGAAGAGGAACAATATTAGAATAATTGGTCGACTGGAACGAGACATAGAAAAGAAGTCAACAGCTAAATTAGCGAGGGAATTTCTGGAAGCATACTTTCCCACATTAATGAATGAGAATCAGAAACCCATATGGGAAGCAGAAAGGACACCATTTAGAGTAAACCCCAGGAAAAACTCACCAAGGCATATAATAGTGAAACTATCCACAATTTCAAAGAAAAAGAAAATTTTAAGAGCAGCAAGGGAAAGGAAGATGGTCAAATACAATGGTTCTCACGTAAGAATATGTTCAGACCTATCAGCAGAAACGATGGAGAGGAGGAGAGAGTAAGGTAACATCTTCCAAAAACTGAAAGAAAAAAACACCTGCCCAAGAATCCTGTACCTTACCAAATTATCTATTAAGATAGAAGGAGAGATAAGTGTCTTCCAAGACAAGGAAAAACACAAAGAATAGGCCATAAGACCCCTAACCTTGTGGAAGATCCTTGGCTACTCACTATGGCCATAAGACCAACATCCACCAAACACAAGCAGTAGACGACCATATAGCCCAACTCCATCCAGAAGCCAATGTGTCGATAACAATTACCAAGATAACTTAGAATCAAAGGGAAAAGAAGGCAAGAAAGAAGTCCTCCACAAAAACACAGCACACTGATATAAAGGGTGATAGGACAACATCCAACACAAAAGTCATGATGTGACAGCAATGGATCCACAGATTATGAAAATAACTCTAAATGACCAGTCTCAAGTCCTTCACTACAATAAAAGGCTTGCAGACTGGCTTGGAAAACATAACCCATCAATCTGTTGCCTGCAAGAGACACATTTTAAGCTTGTAGATAAAAATAGACGAAGAATAAAAGGCTGGTGGAAAATACACCAGGCAAATGGCAACTTTAAAAAAGCAGGGTTACAATCCTAATCAATGACAAAATAAACCTCAAGTTTCAAACCATAAAAAGAGACAAGGAGGGGCACTATATAATGCTCAGAGAATCAGTAAATAAGGAACCAGGGAGCATAATAAATAGATATGCACCTAAGGATAGTCCCGTGAAGTATGTCAAACAAACTATTCAAAAGATGAAAAAAGAAATCACAGAGTCAATAATCATAGTAGGTGACTTTAATACATGGCTATCAGAGAAAGGGAGGTCACTGAGAAGGAAGTTCAGCAAGGAGTTTATAGAAATAAACACTACAATTAAGCAACTAGATCTGATAGACACATATAGAGCTTTCCATCCAAATGCAAAAAACACAAAACAAATAAAGCACATTCTTTTCAAGTGCATGTGACTCATTTTTGAAACTAGACCACATGCTGGGACACAAGTCGAGCCTGAGTAAATTCAAACCCACAGATATTGCTCAGATGTCCTTCTCAGATCATCACACCATAAAGCTGGAGATTAATAAAAGGATGACCAGAAAAGCAGGGGAAAACAACTAGAGGATGAATAACAATCTTCTACAACATGAATGGGCACTGGCACAGAATAGAGAGTAGTTTAGAAAGTTTCTAGAAACTAATGGTAATGAGAATACAACATATCAAAATGTATGGGATACTGAGAAAGCAGTTTTCAGAGGTAGCTTGATAGCAATAAGTGCATATGTGAAAAAAGAAGAGAAACTTATGAATGATACCCTATCACAAACCCTCCAGCAACTAGAACAAAACCAACAGAACCACCCCTCTGTGTTAGTTCGGCTAGACTAGAAAAACAAGTGCAGGGAGACTTCTATGTGTATAAGAAAGAGTTTTATATACAAGAGCAGTTGAATATTGAGAAAATATCCCAGCCCAGCCCAGATCAAGTCCATAAGTCTGATATTAGCCCATATGTCAGATACCAATCTATAAAGTCTTCTTCAGAATCATGAAACACATGCAATGATGGTGAATGCAGGAAGATCACAGGTCAGTGGGTGGGAAGTCTCATGAGTCCAGTGGCATTGTTAGCATCTCAGCACTGGCAGGGGTCTCCATGTGGCTTCTGCAGTTCTCAGTGCACAGGATCTAACAGCTTAGTGTCAGATGTCTTGTCAGGGAGTCAGCAGAGAAAGAAGTGTTTCCCGCCTCCAAGGAGGAAAATGCAGGAGTTCCCAGAATTCTCAGGAGAAGACTATGCCCACACAGAGACCTCATTGGATATATATTAATTGACAGGTCACACTCTACTCCTTCACTCATAATCCTTTCAATATGATACTAGATTATGTAACTACCACACCCTCCAATAGCAAAAAAAAAGAAAGAAAAGAAAAATCAGGGCAGAGTTAAATCAGTGGGAAGACAAAAGAACTATGCAAAAGTTTAACACTGCAAAGTTGGTTCTTTGAAAGGATCAACAGAATCAACAGACCACTGGCAAACCTAACCAAGGAAAGGAAAGAGCAAACGTCAATAGCCAGGATGAAGGATGAAATGGGGGATCACAACAGACTCCAATGAGGTTAATCAAAAAATACTATGAAAGTCTGTATTCTAATGAATTCAACAATGTGGAAGACATTGACAAATACTTGGAAAAACAATCCCTCCCTAGATCATCCCAGATAGACGTCAAGAACCTCAACAGACCCATAGCAAAAGAAATAGATATGGTTATCAAGAAACTGCCAACAAAAAAAGCTCTGGGAGCAGACAGCTTCACAGGAGAGTTCTACCAAGAATTCAGGGAAGAGCTGACACCAATCCTCCACAAATTATTATAGAGCATAGAAAATGATGGAAAACTCCCAAACTCATTTTACGAAGTCAGTATAACTTTAATACCCAAACAGGGCAAGGATCCTACAGGAATAGAGAACTACAGACCAATATCACTAATGAACATAGATGCAAAAATCCTTAACAAGATATTGGCCAATAGAATACAAAAGTATATAAAACATATCATCCACCATGATCAGGTAGGACTCATCCCAAGTTTGAAATCTGAAAATCCATCCCAGATTTGACATCCAAAAAAATCATCAATATTATATGCCACATTGATAAGAAAAAATATAAGAATCACATGATAATATCGATAGATGCAGATAAAGCATTTGACAACATCCAACATCCATTCCTAATTAAGACACTCAAGAAGATAGGGATGGAAGGAATATTTCTCACGTTAATGCAAGGTATCTATGAAAAGCCAGCAGCCAGCATCATAGTCAATGAAGAAAAGAGGAAATCAGTTCCACTGAAAAAGGGGACCAGACAAGGATGCCCCTTGTCCCCACTTCTATTCAATGTCATACTGAAGGTCCTAGCTAATGACATAAAATATAAAGGACATTAAAAGAATCCAACTGGGAGACGAGGAGGTGAAACTAACATTATTTGCAAATGACATGATTCTTTATATTAAAAATCCCAAAACTACACAACAGGAGTACTGACAGCGATAGAGGAAATGGAAGAGTGGCAGGATATAAGATCAACAAACAGAAGCCAATTGGTTTACTATATACATAGGACAAGACCATGGAAAAGGAGGTCAAGAAGGCAGTGCCCTTCACAATCACCAAGAACAAATTGAAATCTCTAGGGATATATTTAACCAAAAACAAAAAGCCTATACAAGGAAAACTACAAGACCCTACTACAGGAAACCAAAAGCAATCTCCACAAATGAAAGAATATTCCATGCTTGTGGATTGAAAAAATCAATATAGTAAAGATGTCAATCATACCCAAGGCACTTTATAAGTTTAATGCTATCCTGATTCAAATATCAACAACCTTCTTCAAAGTATTGGAAAAACTGACTGCCAATTTCATATGGGGAGAGAAGCCCAGAATTAGCAGAGAACCCTCAAGAAGAAGGACAGAGTCAGAGGGTTTGCTTTCTCTGACTTTAATACCTACTACACAGCCACAATGGTCAAAACAGTGTGGTACTGGCATTATGACAGATATTCAGACCAATGGAAAAGAACAGAAAACCCAGAAATAAAACCATCAGCTTATAGACAGCTAATCTTCGACAAGGGCCCCAAAAGCCTCAAGTGGGAGGAAGATGCTCTCTTTAACAAGTGGTGCTGGAAACAATGGATATCTATGTGTAGAAAAACGAAGCCAGATGTTTACTTCACCCAATGCACAAGAACAAACTCAAGATGGATCACAGATCTAGAAGTAAAACCCTGAAACATCAGGATCATCAGCGAAGGAATCAGGACAAACCTAAGAACCATGGCACAGGGAATACATAGGCTAACTGCAATAGGGAAGGGTACACACACAAGTGAACCTGAAATTGACAAGTGGGATTTACTAAGGATAAAGCACCTGTGTGTGTCAAAAGACTTCACCAAGAGAGTATGTGGTGAAGAAAGCTGATGGTGCCCGGCTATCAAAAGAGATAGTGTCTGGGGTCTTAAAGGCTTGAAGGTGAACAAGCGGCCATCTAGCTCAGAAGCAAAAAAGCCCACATGGAAGAAGCACAACGGCCAGTGCGATCACGAGGTGCCAAGGGACCAGGTATAAGGCATCATGCAAAAAAAACGATATAAGTGTGTGTATATATGTGTATATGTATATGTATATATATACCATATTAAATGAAGGGGGAAGTGCAGAGTGGAGTCCCAAGGCCCAAGTGTCGGCCAATGGAGATCCCCTCATAGAGGGGTTTAGGAGAGGAGATGGGTTAATTAGGGTGTGAGGTAGTACCGATGAAGAACACAGCTTTCCCCCAGATCCTGGATGCTTCCTCCCCCCAACTACCATGATCCGAATTCTACCTTGCAGGACTGGATAGGACAGAGGCTGTACACTGGTACATATGAGGGCTGGAGGTACAGGGAATCCAGGGTGGATGATACCTTCAGGACCAAGGGTGTGAGGGGCGATGCTGGGAGAGTGGAGGGTGAGTGGGTTGGAAGGGGGGAACTGATTACAAGGATCCACATGTGACCTCTTCCCTGGGAGAGGGACAGCAGAGAAGGGGGAAGGGAGACTCCGGATAGGGCAAGATATGACAAAATAACGAGGTATAAATTACCAAGGGCACATGAGGGAGGGGGGAAAGGGGAGGGAGGGGAAAAAAAGAGGACCTGATGCAAGGGGCTTAAGTGGAGAGCAAATGCTTTGAGAATGATTGGGGCAGGGAATGTATGGATGTGCTTTATACAATTGATGTATGTATATGTATGGATGGTGATAAGAGTTGTATGGGTCCCTAATAAAATGTAAAAACAGAAAAGAGGAGAAAAAAATGATTAGGGCAGGGACTGTACAGATGTGCTTTATACAATTGATGTATATATATATATATGTATGAACTGTGATAAGAATTGTATGAGCCCCTAATAAATTGTTAAAATAAAAAAAAAGATTAAAAAAAAGAAAATGATTAGGGCAAAGAATGTACAGATGTGTTTTATACAATTGATGTATGTATATGTATGGATTGTGATAAGAGTTGTATGAGCCCCTAATAAAATGTTTTTTAATAAAAAATAAAAAAATTTAAAAAAAAAAGAGAGTAATATGGCAAATGACAGACTGGGAAAGGATTTTTAGCAATGACACAACAGACTAAGGGCCACTAAAATTTACAATACTACTAAAGGCTAAGGGCTACTAAACTTTACAATACCCTCCTGGCCTGCAAAAAAGAAAACACAGTTAACCCCTGAGGAAGTGGGCAAAAGAACTGAAAAGAAGTTTCACTAAGAAGACCTGTATGGCCAATAAAAATATGAGAAATGCAAATTAAAGCAACTGTGAGATACCATCTAACACCTTTGGGATTAGCGCAAACCAGAAAATCAGAGAGCAACAGATGCTGGAGGGGCTGTGACGAAATAGGAACGCTCTTCCACTGCTGATGGCCGTGTAGATATGTACAGCCACTGTGGAAAACGATCTGGTGATATTTAAAGAAAATGGAAACTGATGTATCTTATGACCCAGCTATTCCTCTACTGGGCATATACCCAGAAGAGGTAAGATATAAAACACGACCAGTCATTTGTGTTCCAATGTTTATTGTGGTGCAATTCACAATCACAAAGAGTTGGAAATTTATCTAAATTTCCATCAATAGACAGGCAAATTAGTAAACTCTGCAAATACATACAATAGAGTAATATACATCACTAAAAAGCATGGATGATCACATGAAACACGTCATTTCATGGGAAAAGTTGGAGGAAATTATGTTAAGCGAGGTCAGGCAATACAAAAAGACAAGTACAACATGAGTTCCCTGAGGTAAGTATAATCAGTCGAGTAGGCACAGAAGAGAAGTCACTTATCTCACAATATACAGGTTGAGGTACAAGCAGTCGGGTGGAGGGTAGACCAAACCCTAAGAAGTACATGTTAATCCAACGCAAAGAAGGGAAAGGGGAGGAAAAAAGGCTGGGGGTGGGGCATGAAAGTGAGATGATGGCATGTGGAGGGCAGGGCACTAACCCACCCAGAGGGAGAGTATTGGTTCTATCTCCACACAATTAGAAGAGGCATACAGATCCCACCATGGTATAGCAAACCTTGAGGGCAATGTAACCACATGGAGGAATGCATGAAAAGAGTGTCCTACAGAGCCAGCCCCAGCCAGAGCCAAACTGACTCCCTCCCTAGAGTATGTGTGACAGGGAACAACACTAAACCTACAGGTTGGGGAGAGGGGCCAGCATGCTACACCCACATGGAAGCAAACCAAGAAGGAAAAAGAAAAAGGGACAGTTAGTCTTAGACCCCAAATTGGCACACCAAGTCCAGAGGACATTGCCCTTACATGGAGCTGCTAAGGCACAGAGATGACTGTAGGGCCGACAACAGATCATGATGTGATGTCCTGGAGCATGATGCAACAGAGGGCAATACTGGGGACACAGGGTGGGGAGCTAGTGCAGTCTGAACCCCCCACAGCAGGGCAAACCAAGAAGGGTACATACTAGATCAGCAACTGGAGCAAAGCAAAGGCACAAAGCCCCTAACCTAAAGAGCCCCACAAATAGACTTCAGGTCAGGAAGGGCAGCTTCTGGAATTCCCTCAGGACAAATGGGGAGATAGTCATAAAGGTCAGTGGACAGACCAGAAATTACGTATGTTTTTTCTTCTTTTCTTTTTTCAATCTTTTGTTTTCTTTTTGTTTGGCCTATGTAATTTTGAGTTTGCCTACTTATATAAGACAGGCATGGGAAACAAGCTCGAAGAGAAAGCAATGGGACCGATGATTTTGGAGGGACTTGGGGGTAGAAGGTGGTGGGGGAAAGGTGCAGTGAGCAAACAATACCATAGACAGGAGAATAACTAAGGAATCAAACTAGACAACAAGGAGGAGGTAGAGATCCTGGGTGTGACAGAGCAACAGCAAATAGCTAAGAGGAAGCACAAAGTGTGGGAAGCCGCAGCTCTCGCTGCCATTACAAGATGGCGCCAGGCAGTCAGGGCGGTGGCCCAGTTAAGTGGTAAACAACCACTTAGAGCATGCGCACTGCTTAGATGACGTAGTCATAACTCCACCCTGGAGTATGCTAATAAGGGTTCTGGCGAACGCACCAATCAATGCACAGCACGTCCCCATAGAGCGCATATAAGCAGCAGTAGTTTGGGGCTTCGGGGTCTTTTTCCGCATCTGCAAATCGAACCCGCATTAAACGCCTGTGGAAGAATCCTGTTGTGGCGCGTCCTTCTTGCTGGCGAGACTGAGCGCGCGACAACAAAGAGGCAGAAACGGGAATCGTGATGGTGGGGCAAAAGGAAGGTAAAAGGAAACAGAAGCAAAGCTGTGGATAGAGGCAAACATAGTTGTGTACATATATAAATACATCAATCCATAAGTGGACAGACTTCGGGCCTCTGCTCACACCCTCCCTCAATACAAGAACACTTTGTTCTAACAAATTGGCATTCTGTGATGCTCACCCTCCCAGCCCAGCACGATCACTGAGGACAAAATGAGTGCATAATTAAATGTGGTGAAGAAGGCGGATGGTGCCCGGCTATTAAAATATATAGCATCTGGGGTCTTAAAGGTTTGAAGTTAAGCAAGTGGCCATCCAGCAGAGAAGCAAAAAGCCCATGTGGAAAAAGCACACTAGCCTGTATGATCATGAGGTGTCATTGGGACCAGATATCAGGCATCAGAAGATCCATAACAAACAAACAAATAAATAAAAACATATTATTGAGAATGAGGGGGATTGGAGCAGATGGAACATTCATTCCCCCACAGAGGGGTCAGAGGGAAGGGATGAGTCAAACAGGGTGCAGTAAAGCACCAATGAAACACATAATATTCCTCTGGTTCCTTGAGACTCCTTCACCTCATGATCATGACTCCCGTGCTGTTTCTCAATTCAGACTAGATAGGAGCATGTACACAGGTATAGATAAGAGATGGGAGTTCACAACACATGGAATCCAGGAAAAGGAGTAGGAATAGCAATACCAGAAGGGTAGGGGGATGGAGGAGAGAGGGGGCAAGGAAGGGGGACTTGCTCCAAATGATCAACTCATAACCACACAACCCCATTCACAGGGAAGAACAACAGAAACCATGGGGGAAGGGAGGCAGCAGTCAGTGTGAGATATGAAAATAATAATCATTTATAATCTATCAAGGGTTATGAAGGGAGAGGGGAAGAGGGAGGGGATAAAAATAGGAGCTGATACTCAGGGATCAATAGAAGGTAAATATGAACCCCCTCCCTGGGGGATGGACAACCGAAAAGTGAATGAAGGGAGAAGTCGGACAGCATAAGACATGACTAAACAATAATAATTTATAAATTATCAAGGGTTCATGAGGCGGGGCATGGATGGAGGGGGAAAATGAGGAGCTGATATCAAGGACTCAAGTGGAAAACAAATATTTTGAGAATGATGATGGCAATAAATGTACAAATGTGCTTGACACAATGGGCGTATGTATGTCTGTATTGTGATAAGAGTTGTACCAGCTCCCAATAAAAGAATTTTAAAAAGAAAAAAGAAAGTAAATATCTAGAAAAGAATGATGGCAACATATGTACAAATATGCCTGATGCAATCAATGTATGGATTGTAATAAGAGGTGGAAGAGCCCCCAATAAAATGATCTTTTAATTTAAGAAATCCAATCAGTAATAGCATCCCATTAAATTGCCCATACATGTGTTTCTCTCTCCCCCAACCTACCTCCCTCCCAACATAATTTCCTGTTCCTTCCCTCACCTGTTCCATAGTCTTATTTTTTTGTTGTGAAAACCACTGTTCTTTCTTTCCCTTTACAATAATGGCATAATTAAATTTTTGACTTTATGAGTTTGAAAAAAAATTTTGAGCCTTGGGTGAGTTCAGTTGCAGACCTCAAGGTTAACTAAGGAACATAGTCTCAGGGCTTCCATTAATCTCTAACTGACCAATAAGCAAAGTCTTTTTAAAATTTTTTAGTGATTCTGTGTTATGTTCTACATTTTTCTCCAACCCTATACCAGATTTCCCTTTTAGAGCATGTGGTAGTGATAGCCGGGTATTATTTAGTGCTTTTAGTGTTAGGGTCATGAATACCACTCTTTCAGTGGTCCATGAGTTTATCGGGCTAGCTATTTCCATATAATCAGTTTTGTTCAATCTTTATTTCTCTGGATGGGAAGAGACCAATAGTTTCACCTCAGATGTCTGCTTCTAAGCTTTCAAGACTCCATTCATGACTCACTAAAGTAAGATGCACAACACTGGTTTTCTATTATGAAAATTCACCTTGGAGTCCCCCAAGACCATGGTGCTGAGCAGTTAGGCTTATTAGAGATCTTTACTTGTATATGAGGCTCTTCCCTTCTTTGACTGTTAAAGAAATTTTTAAAAACATCTTTTAAATGTTGTAATTTTGTTGTTGCTGCTATTTAGTTACATATTGGTAGATGATCTATATAACCCAGATTTACCCCCTCATTGTTCTGCAGAAGTAATGTTAGCTTAAAAAACAAATTCAGAGTTTCAACTTTTGTCCTCTTTGGTCTTTTACGATTTTTTTCTTGTCTTCTAAAAACAATCATTTTATTAGGGGCTCATACAACTCCCTTTACAATCCGTACATACATCATCTCATCTGTGTCTAGCACATTTGTACATATGCTGCCATCATCATTCTCAAAACACCCACTCTCCACCCAAGCCCCTAGCATCAGTTCCCCATTTTCTCCTCCCTCCCCACTCCCTGCTCCCCCGAACCCCTGACAATTTATAAATAATTATTATTTGATCATATCTTACACCATCCGAAGTCTGCCTCATCCAGTTCTCCACTGTCCGTCCTCCAGGGAGGAGGTTACACATAGACCTTGTCATCTGTTTTCTGTCTCTCCCTTATGGCCTTTTGTTTTCTTCTGCACTGTTCCTGATGACACAGCTCCTCAGTCATTCATGCTCACTATGTCTATGTTCTTAAAAATCAGGTGGGATACACTCTGAGTCATTCAAATTTAGGTCTTGTTTTAATCTTGGAATTGTTTTAATTTTCTTCAACCTCAACTTGAATTTACATATGAGCGATTGATAGTCTGTTTCACAGTTTGTCTCTGGGCTGCTTCTCTATTGTCTCTTCTTTCAAATGCTGTCACTTTTATTCTTACGTGTTCTCCCTCGTGAGGTCCATGGGTACAGTTTCCATTTATGTTGTTGGAAAATTATCTTTGCAGCGAAGAAGTTGCTAGTTTTGCAAAACTCTATTATTCTATCTCTAGATCATGTTTTCCAAGTATTGTTCATTCCTTTGTTTCCAAATTTTGCATTTCAATTGATAATAATTACCAAGCAAATAGGGAAAAATGATGAAGTAAAATAGTTGAACAGAAAATTTCAAAGGAGAGCTTAAAAAGATAGAGTATAATAATAAAATGTGCAAAGACCTGGAGTTAGAAAACCAAACAGGAAAACAGGCTCAGCATATCTCAAGTTGAAAGAAGAAGGTAAAAAATTCAAGCCTCAAATAGTAATAGTAAAGAATTCTATGAGCAAATGTTGAATGATAAAAGAAGCATCAAAAGATGACTAAGGAATTTAAATTTATTGTTTTAAAAATATTTTATACTTTCTTTTCTATTGAGATTTTTCTCTGTTTTATTTGGTTATTGCTGGTAGGCCTCCTTCCCTACCTTTTTTGTCTTTGTTTTGTATGCTTTTAGGTACAGGGAAGTCAGAATAGGTGCATCTATTAAGACAGAAACTGGATCAATACTTCCCTGGGGGGCACAAAAGGGTGTCAGCACAGAAGGGGGCAAGGTGGAATAGGGAATCAACAGCAATAGGTACAAGAAGGGAGGAAATGTTCCAAATTTGATTGTAGTGATGAGTGCACAGCCCTTCTTGATATGATCGAACTATTGAATTATATGATATGCTGATTCTACCTCATTCTCAATTGTGGAGATAGTACAGGACCACGGAGTGTTTTGTTCTGTTGTGCATAGCGTTGCTGTGGGGCAAAGCCAACTCAATGGCACCTAACGTCAAAAACAATTATATCTCAATAAAACATTCCCTTAATAACTGTTGATCAACTCACCTCCCTCATCTCTTCTTACCTTTTCACCTGGAAGAAGTAGACTCTGATATCTGCCCAGTCATAACCCTACTATCCTCAAGTACATTATGACAGAAAAATATGACATGATAAATCTTTATGGGAGCAAATAACTCCTCTTCATTTATGCCCTAGAGTCGTGGTTCTCAACCTTCCTAATGCCAAGACCAAGACCCTTTAATAAAATTCCTCATGTTGTGGTGACCCCCCAACCATAAAATTGTTTTCCTTGCTACTTCATAACTATAATTTTGCTACTGTTGTGAATTGGGCGACCCCTGTGAAAGGGTCCTTCAATCCAAAGGGGTCATGACTCACAGGTTGAGAACTACTGCCCTAGAGCCTATTTCCCTAAGTACACTGACTGAATAAAACTTCCAGCTGTTTCATATTTCTTCTTTTTAAAAAATTGCATCTCCAGATAGCACCTGTGCTGCATGGCAGCTCCCGCCCCCTCCCTCATATGCCTTTAAGGCCCACAAAGGTGTGTGGGAAGAATAACAATGGCAATGGGGTGGAGGGTATGTCAGGTCACTAACCCACCCAAGGAGGTCTTCCTTATATCTCCACAGGAAAGGGAGGGTGAAAATAGACCTCATTCCAGCATGCTAATTCATGAGGGCAATGTTCCTGCTCGGAGCAAGCTGCTGTTTCCAGGGATGATGGCAGGGCCAACCTCAGTGTGAGACATGACATCATCTCCCTTGTTGATAGTGCTGTAGAGGACAGCCCTGATGATACAGTACAGGGAGAGTTGCTAGTCTGACCCACCCACCTGGGGCCAAATCAAAATGGAAGTGCAACACACCAGTGAAGTACCCAAAGCCACACAGAACCCAGAAGCATCCTGAGCATAGAAGCATCCAGAGCATCCAGATTTCTCATGTGAGAGGCAGCACACTGAAAGACTAAAGGTATATTGGGGGTGGGGGGTGGTGGGGAGGGAGGCACTAGACTGCTCCATCCCTGACTGCAGGAAAAGCAAAGTCTTATAGGATGCTCGCCGTTCAGACAATTGCCAAAGACTAAAAGAGTGTATGTGTGGTTAGGTAAGTGGGACCCAGGATAGGTAACCCTGAAAGAAATGGGAATTGGCAACTTTACAGAGACAGCACCTGGATTGATGGTTCTTTGGGGTCATGGGAAGGAAGGGAGGAAGGGAACAGCGAGCCAATAATGATGGGTACAAGAGAATAGTAATTGTTAAAAAATTGACAGCAAGGCATCTGTTGCTTTTATTGTAGTGTTTGAACAATTGAATATTATCTGAGAGAAATTACTGAGAGGTGAAAAATGGATAAATATAGCAGTTGAGTAGGAAGGGGAAATATATATTGTGTTAATTTGCGTACATTCGAGAAACAAATCCACAGAAACTCATATGTATTAGAGAGAGTTTTATATAAAGGGTGAGTGCACATCAAGAAAACATCCCAACCCTGTGTTGCGCAAGCCCAAAAGTCCAACATTAATCCATATGTCTGACACCAATTTACAAAGTCCTCCTCCATCTCACAAACACACTATGACGCCAACTGCAGGACGAAAGCCGAATCAGGGAACGTGTAAGCATTTCAGTGCTGGCAGGGATCTCCACATGACTTCTCCAGCACCCAGGGATGCATCAGGATAGGCCCATGTGGCTTCTCCTCAGGGATGTCTTGCAGGAAATGAGCCTTGCCAGCTGGAGCAGGGACTGGCTAAGGCAGCTGCACCCTGGTCCGACCATTAGAAAACAAGAGACCCAAGAATTAGGAAGGCGAGGCTCACCAAGCCATTTATCCCTCCGCCCTTCAATTAACCCCACATGTGTTTATCGGCCAGGTGGGCACAATAAACTTTAACTATCTCATATGTGTATATGTGTTTGTTTAAATATGTATATATATGCATATGTAATAAGGAAGCAGAAGGACTTTGTGCTTCTTCTTAAATCTTGCCTAAATACAAGACCAGTTTGTTCTACTAATGTGGCATTGTATGATACTTGCCTTCCTGACACAATCGCTGAAGACAAAATAGGTGCATGAGCAAATGTGATGAAGAAAGGTAATAGTGACCGGGTATAAAAAATTATAGTATCTGGGGTCTTGAAGGCTTGTAATTAAACAAACAGTCATCTAACAGGAAATGAACAAAGTCCACATGGAAGAAGCACACTAGCCTAATGTGATCATGAAGTGTTGATGGGAAGAAGTATCAGAAGTTTAAAAACACAAAACCAAATTGATGTGAAGATATGTGGATGCAATCGAGACCCCAAATCCACCTGCAAGATAATTGGACAGTCCCTCTCAGAAGGGCCACACAGAAGAGATGATAAATCCAGGCGGTGGTCTGGCACTGATGAAGCACATAACTGTCCTTTAGTTCTCGAAAATATCCTCTCCTTACTACTAAGGGCTTTATATGTTTTACCTGAATAATCATGTTAGATTTGTGTATATTCCTTTGTATATTTAAGATTGCTCAGTACATGGAAGCTAAGACAGATGACCCCTCAGAGACAGTGACAGGAGTAATGGTTCCCTGAGGTTATGGGAGCTGATAGCACCGATGGAAGGAAAAGCCCACCTGATGGGATTGAATAACAGAAATGTGTGTGAATGGCTATAGTGGATCCTGTAAGATACGTCAATAAAAATAGTATTAAAAATGACATCTCCTTAAAAAATTAAAATATATTTAAAAACTTACATCTCATGACTTTTGCTACCCCTTGTGAAAACTCCATGAGACAAATAGAAATCTGATTTATCAATCCATACTTGATAAATATGACTTATTGGTAGTCTAAAACTTTCCAACATTAAAAAAATTAACCAAATGCGTTTTTATTTACTTGGCTAAATATCATGGATTTTTTTAATATTGGAGATGTTTATTTCACTTTCAACAAAAGCTAGTCTTTGTGATTGATATAAGAAAAGTTAAAAGTTGGAGAATGTTTTTATCATCTTGAGGAAGAAAAATAGAATTTTTGGGGAACAATAGTTCTTTCCACCAAGGAGTCATGAAAGATCCAACTCATAGATGCCAATTTACCTATCTAGCTAATGAGGAAGTAGTAGACTGATTTTATTCCCATGGGGTAAAATGGTCTTTAGAGAACACTTAGAGAGACTTTAGGATTCAAGAGAGCTCAGTTCATATTCTTCGGTAGCTATATGACCCAGACCAGATAAGACCCTTGGGATAGTTACTTAAACTCTGAGTTTATTTCTCCATTTGTAAAATATAGGCCCTCATCTTATAAGTTTAAGTGAGATAAGCAAACTACTTATTGCAGCATAGGAAAAGAAAAAAACACAATAAAACATTCCTCTTTAATAATCTATATAGGGTTTACAAAGCTGTAAATCTTTCTTCCTTGGAGCTGCAGATGGGTTTGCCTATGGTCCTAAAGGTTAACCGTCCAATGCCTCCCTGATATTGCCACCAAGCTCCTTATTACAATATAGGATGCTTAATAAACAAAAGCTTTAGTAACTTAGCAGTAACCTCTTAGGGGTGGGGAAATCTCTAGCTAAGCATTGTGGTGTCAGTGACATTCTCCAAATTTGTGAGGATTTGGGATTCATATTTTATTTTATTTTTAAATTTTTATAAATCATTTTATTGGGTGTTCTTACAGCTCTTACAACAATCCATACGTCAATTGTATCAAGCTCATTTGTACGTATGTTGCCATCATCATTTTCAAAATCTTTGCTTTCTACTTGAGTCCTTGGTATCAGCTCCTCTTTTTTCCCACTCTTGTGAGCCCTTGATAAATTATAAATATCATGATTTTCATATTTTACACTGACCACTGTCTCCCTTCCCCCACCGTTTCTGTCAATTGTCCCCCTAGGGGCAGTGTGGAGTGGGGGGGGGGTGAGTTAATACGTCCATCATTGCAATCCAGTCCCCATTTCTCCTCCTTCTTACCCCACCTTCCCCCTATCCTAACGGTATCTTACACCCTTACTGTTTCTGAAGGGTTTATCTGTCCTGGACTCCTTATGTTGAGAGCTCTTATCTCTACCAGTGTCCATCCTCTGGTCTAACTGGATTTGTAAGGTAGAACTGGGGTGATGATAGTAGGGGGGAGGAAGCGTTAAAGAACTAGAGGAATGTTGTGTGTTTCCTTAGTGCTATACTGCACCCTGCCTATTGATGCAAATGTGTGGGGTCAGACTGGATACCCAAAGTCCATCTGTAGATGATTTGACATCCGCTTACAGAGGGATTGATATTCTAAAAGCAGCAATATTATAAATGATGGCTAGGACCATTTCCAAGCTCAAGTTAGAGGGTAAATTTAAAAATTGTTGCTTCCAAATGGAATAGAAATTCCTCAATATAATAAAACCTATATACAAAAAAAAAAACAACCAACAGCCAACATTACACTCAATGGGGAAAATAGTAATATTTCCACTGAAAATAGGGAAAAAAGAAGATGTCCCTATTACCACTTTTATTCAAAATCTTAGTGGAAGTTTTAGCTAAAGCCATTAGACAACAAAAGAAATCAAGGGAATACAAATAGGCAAACAAGTGAAACGCTCGCTAGTTGCAGGACAATATGGCTCTGTATATAGAACGCCCCAAAAGCTCCACCAAAAGCCTAGCTGAAAACAATGGATTCAGCAAAGTAGCAGGATACAAAATTAACAACCAGAGATCAGTGTATTAGTCAAGGTAGACTAGAGAAACAAATTCAGAGACACTCATATGTGTACAAGAAAGAGCTTTATATACAAGAACAGTTGAATATTTAGAAAAATTCCCAAACCAGTTCAGGTCAAGTCCATAAGTCCAATATTAGTCCATATGTCCAATACCAATCTATAAATTCCTCTTCAGACTCATGAAATATATGCAATGATGCTGAATGCAGAAGATACAGACCAGTGGGTGGAAATTCTTGTAGAGCCAGTGGCGGTGTAAGCATCTCAGCACTGGCAGGGGTCTCAAACTGGCTCCTCCAGCTCCAGGGCTCTAGCATAGCTCCATGTATCTTGTCATCAGGAAGACAAAGCAGAGAGTGCATGTGTCCCACCTCCAGTGAACTATTTATCTCCATAGTGTCTCCAAAATGAAATTATTAAGGTGAGACTTGATTGACAGGCTAGACTTCACTCCTTTGCAAGTTGACACCAGATTATGTAATTACCACAATCAAATTCCTGTATACCAGCAAAGAGAACTACAGAAAAGACATTAAGAAAATAATACCATTCGGCAGTCTGAGATGCTCACCTTCCTGGCACGATAGCTGAAGACAATGAGTGCATAAGCAAAGTGGTGAAGAAAGCTGATGGTGCCCAGCTACCAAAAGATATAGCATTTGAAGTCTTAAAGACCTGAAGATAAACAAGCAGCCATCTAGCTGAGAAACAACAAAACCCACATGGAAGAAGTACACCAGCCTGTCCTGACTCGATCGCTGAGGACAAAGTGGGTGCATAAGCAAAAGTGGTAAAGAAAGCTGATGGTGCCCTCCTATCAAATGATGTAGCGTCTGGGGTTTTAAAGGCTTGAAGACAATCAGGCAGCCATCTAGCTAAGAAACAATAAAGCCCACATGAAAGAAACACACCAGCCTACCCCGACGCGAAAGCTGAAGACAAAGCAGGTGCATAGGCAAATGCGGTGAAGAAAGCTGATGGTGACCAGCTGTCAAAAGATATAGAATCTGGGGTCCTATAGGCTGGAAGATAAACAAGGGCCCATCTAACTGAGAAACAACAAAGCCCACATGGAAGAAGCACACCATCCTGGAGATCACAAAGCATTGAAGGGATCAGATATCAGGCATCAAAGAAAAAAAAAATCATAGCACTGTGAATGAGGGGGAGTGTGGACCCAGAACCCATCTGTAGAAAATTGGACATCCCCTTGCAGTAGGGCTGCGGGGAGGAGACAAGCCAGTCAGGTGCAATGTAGCAATGATGAAATATACAGATTTCCTCTAGTTCTTGAATGCTTCCTCCTCCCCACTATCATGATCCCAATTCTACCTTACATACCTATCTGTACACTGGCACAGATAGGAACTGGAAACACAGGCAATCCAGGACAGCTGAACCCCTCAGGAGCAGTGTTGAGAGTGATGATATCAGGAAGGTTGAAGGAAGGTGAGATTACAAGGTCTACATATAACCTCCTCCCTGGGGGATGGACAGTGGAGAAGTGGGTGAGGGGAGATGTCGGATGGCATAAGATATGACAAAATAATAATAATTTATAAATTATCAAGGGTCCAAGGGGGGGAGGGAGGAGGGAGGGGAAAAACAAGAAGCTGATACCAAGGGCCCATGCAGAAAGCAGGTGTTTTGAGAATGAGGATGGCAACATATGTACAAATGTGCTTAACACAATTGATGTATTATGGATTGCGATAAGAGTTGTATGAGCCGCTAATAAAATGATAATAAAAAATTTTAAAAAATAATACCATTGACAATAACCACACAAAAGATGAAATAGTAATAAACCTAATTAAATAAACAAAACCCCTATACAGAGAAAACAACAAAACATTGTGGGAAACAGAAAGATTTTTCCCAAGTTGTCTTCCCCAAATATATGACAACCTAGCTGCTTGCTACACATGGTGAATGACTATGCACTTGGAAGTCAACAAAAGTAGGCCAGAGGTTATTCTCCCTAAGGATTATCAGGCATACAGAGCAAGCAGACACCATTGTTTATCCCACAATAAGTCGGGCCCACTCCCTTCTGATAAGGATAGTAGTAAATTGTTTCCCTGGAGGAGAGCCCAGGGAGGTCAAGCCCACTCAAGGGTGACCAAGGTTAGGCCACCATCATGAACCTAGGGTCCACCCTTCTTGTCACATGGATACTCATAGTCCCTCCCCTTCCTATAGCGTGTGTACCCTTAGATTGCACCCCCTCCCATTACTGTATTAACTATAGGACAAGCCTTTCCTGTGATGTATGTCTTTACCTGTAATTAGGGGCTGGCACGTCCCCCAAAGGTATATAAGCCTTGGTTAGTAATAAATACCTCTCTCTCCTGGAGTTGAAGTGATCATGCTACCAGGAAATGTGCCTGACTTCTATATTTTTCTCTCTCTCCTATCACTCTTACCCTCTATGACTTTAATATAATCTTTATATATCTCAACCGTACAATTATGCTTACTGAACCTGTGATTAGTTGTGGGGGCTGGCTACCCCCACAAGACATTAGTTCAAGAAACCAAAAAAAGACCTATGTAAATGGAAGTATATCATGTGTTCAAGGATAGGCAGATTTAATATGGTAAAAATATTAATACAACCTAAAGCAATTTATAGATATAACCCACTCGAAATCCAAATACCAAACATATTCTTTAAGGAAATGGAAAGAATAATCACCAATTTCACATGGATAGACAAAAGACCGGGGATAGTAGAACAAGTAAGAGGTCTCTCACTACCTGACCTAAAAGTACTGGTACAAGATATATATATCGACCAATGGATCCTAGCAGAAAACCCAAACATAAATGCATCAGCCTACAGGGAACAGATCTTCAACAAAGGACCAAGAACACTCTAATGGGACAAAGACAGTCTCTTCAGCAAACAGGATTTCTATGTGCAGGAAAATGAAACAAGACTCCTGTCTGTCCCCATTCAGAAAAATGAACTAATGATGGATTAAAGCCCTAAATGAAAACCACAGAATTATCAGGATCATCAATGATAAAATTGTGACAAAGTTAAGGACCCTATTGCAGGGTATATATAGAGTACCAAGTATAAAAAAGGAAGCACACGCAGCAGAAGACAAACTAGATGGCTGGGATACTGTGGTAGTTACAAAATTTGATGTCAACTTGAAGATGTGTAAACGTGTAGGAGTAGTACTCAACCTGTCAATCAGTCTCAGCCTCCTGATACCTCCTGTGGGAAAGGCTTTCTCCTAAGGAGGGCCCTGGGAACCTCTCCCCCTGCCCCCCCTGCTCTCTCTCTTCACTTACCTGCTGGTTGACCCTGGTTGCTGCCAGAGCCCTGGAGATGTGTCCACCACCACTGGATCCACACAACTCTGCACCCACCGGCCTGTGGTCCTCTTGTATTCTGCATCATTGCATGTGACCACATGAGGCTGGAGACGGGCTTATGGGCTTGAGTTGTACTGGTCTGGGATGTTTTCTTGATATACATTACTTCTTGATATAAAGCACTGTCATATATATATATTTCCTCTGGATTTGTTTCTCAAGTCAACCCAGCCATACACAGACATGTTGAAAATACATCATCATGCACATCAAAAGATTTCATTGAAAGAATAAAATGAGAGTCCACAGATTGGGGGGGAGGAAAATGTACCTACAACACCTTGGCCAAGGGCCTAATTACCCAAATATACAGAACTCCACAACAGTTCAATGAGAAAATAACAAACTACCCTATTAAGCATGAACAGACATGAACAGACACGTCACCAAAAATGAAATAGAAATGGCTAACAGACACATGAAAAAAATACGATCACTAGCCATCAAGGAGATGCAAATTAAAACCACCTTATGCCCACAATGCAAGCTCGATTTTAAAAAATGCTGGAGAGGGTGTGGAGAGAATGGAACTTGTATAAACTGTTAATGGACTTGGAAACATACAAATAGTATGGAAAATGATATGGCAATACTTAAAGCAACTGGAAATTGAAATCCCATACAATTCAAAAATACCACTATTAGGCATATTCCCTAAACAAATGAGACAAAACATAAGTGGATTCATGCTTTCCCATGTTTATAGCAGCACAGTTCACAATAGCAAGAAACTGGAAGCAGCCCAAATTTCCAACAGTGGAAGAATGGATAAACAAACTGTGGTACATACACACAATGGAATACTATGTATCTCTGAAAAACACTGATGAATGCAAGAAATACTGCATTACATGAAAGGACCTGGAAACTATTATGCCGAGTGAAGTCAGTCAATCACAAAAGGACAATATTGTATGAGTCCACTACTATAAGGAGAAACACCAATTAAACAAATCTTAGAGGCAAATTTCCAAACAAAGGTATAGAAAGTCTGCTTACTAGTCATGAATCATACTCCTTATATGCATTTCCTAAGAATAAAGTTAAGACCAGGGATTGGAGCATCACAGGGAGCACTTATACTTCTGGTGGTGGGTAAATGGGGAGGAGCAACCTCACATCAAGAAATGATGCTACATCATAATTGTAGGGAGTCTACGGGGAGAAGAAACCTGGTTCTATGTTCCTGGATAGACACTTTTGAATAAGCCCCTATCAACACCGGGTGAACCACTCCATGGACTAAGTACTATGATCACCTTAAGCACTGGCCTTAAAGGGAACATAGTATCCCCCAAGGGACAAAACAGGAGTTCATATGGAAGCCCGATTGAAGGAACTGGGCCCTACCTCAAAACTACCTGTGGGCCGTGGACTTACAACTGAAATTTTCTGATGGGAAAAGAAGCAAAGGATGCCCCGCCACCCAAAGAATGTGGAATGGAAGTCATTGGAACTTAAGTGGGGCCTATGGCTTAGTGGGCATACAATGAAAGCTGACCCAGACTACTATATATTTACTATCTCAATGTTCCCCTTGCATTAATATGATAGGCAAAGATTGGCACTTGTAAGAGACGTTACAGGAATTTCCCCCCACGCACCAACCCCATGATCGATGTAGACAGAGCTCAATCACTTACAAATTCAGTCTGTACAAAGCAACTCATGGATTGCAGTTGGCAGCTGGACTTTACTCACATAAACTCCTTTTCCCAACAGTACCTTAAATTCAATGCCATTGGATGAATTATTGATCTTATGAATGCAATTGCCTATGCCCTAGGGGGATGAAAGACAATGTTTTTTGTTTGTTTTATGTTGTTGTTTTAATGTGTTTTTGTTTTGCTTTGTCACAAAATGACAATATGACTGCTAAGGTAAAGCAGGGTCATTCATAACCCTTGGACAAGCGGATGGATTCTGTGCTCCCACTTAATTCTAGCCCAATCCAAGAACAGGTAGTTCTTATAACATGGCCCTGCTCTTACTCAGAGCATCAGGGTCCTACAGCAAAATGTGGTGAAGAAAACAGATGGTGCTCGGCTACCAATTGGAATAGTGTCTGGGGTCTTAAAGGCATGCCTTCAAACAAGCAGCATCGAAGTGAGACATTAATTAAGAGCACATGGAAGAAGCACACCAGACTGTGTGATCAAACAATAACAATAACAAAATCCTGGTATGATGAAGGGAAAAGCCTCAGAACTTAAATTGTGAACCCCAATTTGTGAAAGGCTATGGAGGACAGTGGGAGACAGAGTACCTGATCAGATTAAACCTTTGGCAGATCCCCTCTGGTCACAGTTGAGGGGCAAGATCAGCATTACTTACTATCAGTCAGATTATTGTAAACATGATTATGGGGGATGGAACTACTGTATAATATAACACCTACTCAGATAACCTCCCTCTGAACCCAACCTGAATTTGCTCCAGGTTTAAATCTTTTAGTCTGTTCTACGACAGAAATTTCCTCTCTTGTTTTAATATTGCTGGTGGTCTTTTCTTTCTTAATCTTTATTTTAATTTTATCTTTATTTTATTGTCTTCTTTCCATTTTTTTGGTTCTTTTTCTAGTTCATGAAGCATAGAAGAAATGGATGCATAGACACATAACTGATGTAATGGTTTAATGGGGAAGTGGGTTGGGAGGGAGAGAGTAATTGGGGAGCAAATAATGTAGGAGGAAGAGGGATCACTAGAATTGAGTGTGATGATGTATATACAACTCTATTTTAAGTGACTTAACTGTGTAAGTGAATAATATGTGTTTTATCAATAAATCTATTTTTAAATGTGTTACCTCTAGGTTTCCACACGAGTTTATTCTAAAAAAAAAGTAGTTTAAACATATCTCTGTGATTAGTAGATGACTACAGACAAGTTCTCTCAATAAAACATCATAGTTTTGTTTTTTTTTAGAATTCTTCCAGGGGAAAAAAGGTCCAATAAAAAAGTGGCTTCCAAGGAGATGTGCAGAATCAATTAAATTCAAGGCAGAGCGATCAGCTCAGCAGGTTAAGGTGATTGCTTTTGGAATTCCAAAGGGGTAATATTTAATAGGTCTTCTCAAAGGGCACAAGCCTTTACTATGAAGTTTTAAGAAAATTAAAAAAAACTTCATTGTGTGGGGGGGAAATAAATAAAAATAAGGACTTGACAATGCACTTACCCATTCTTTAAAGGTAGCAAGGATTTTTCTATAAAAATTTCAGTAGGACACCTTATCCCTTCCACTCTGAAGCCCTGATCCTGTCTTTTGAGATTTGTTTTTGTTCCCCGAGGAAGAAGGGGAAGAAAGGGGGAACCCATTGCAATGATGGACATAACTCCTCACCCCACCCCCAGAGGGATGAACAATAGAAATGTGAGTGAAGGGAGACAGCAGTTGGTTTAAGATATGAAAATAAAAATAAATTTCAACTTATTAAGGGGTCACAGGTGAGGGAGGATGAAGGAGGGAGGGAAAAAGAGGAGCTGATACCATGGGCTCAAGTGGAAAGAAAAAGCTTTCAAAATGATGATGGCAACATATGTACTTGATGCAATTAATGTATGGATTGTCATAAGCTGTTAAGAGTCCCCAATAAAATGATTTATTAAAAGAGAGAGAGAAAATGACCAGTTCATTACAAATAACGATTAAAGTCACCAGTTATCTTAGATTTTTGTGTTAGGAGATGGACTAAGGGTCTTTGGGTAAAAGGAGGTGAAAACCCAGGAAGTGGAGGGGAAGTAGGTGAAGCTGCCTTCCAGATCTGCAAGAGACCACAGGATTAGGAGGGGGAGGGAAAGAGAAGCAAGACTGGTACAATTTACTTTCAGCTGCCCCCTCTCCTTGCTTTACTCATCTGCTTGGTGGCACAATGTAAGTGCTTGGTTGCCAATTGAAAGGGTGGTGGCTCTAACCCACATTCTGTTTCACAAGGAGAAAGATGATTCAGTCTGTTCCCATAAAAATTTACAACATTGGAAACCTTATAGGGCAGTTCTATCTCATCCTATATGACTGTTATGTAGCCAAATCAGCTTGATGGCAATGAATTTGTTTGGTTTTGCTTTAATGTAAGAACTGATGGACTGCATTTGAGATCAATCAGAGTCTTATTAATGGAAGTTGAGTACATTTGGGAGATCTATGAGGAGCTACAACATGAAAATGAGATTTTCTATGCCCACCCCTCTGGGGATAGTTATTTTGGGGGAATATTTTACATGTATGTAAGTCAGGCCATATCTGCATTCATCCTTGCAACCAACAGTTAATGAATATGTGCTCTGTGCTTTGACAAATTTTTGGAAAACAGAAGTTCAAAAGGTGCATTAAAAGATGCTAATGTTAAGTGGAGAGCAAATGCTTCGAAAATGATAAGGGAAGGGAATGTACAGATGTGCTTTATCCAATTGATGCTTGTATATGTATGAATTGTGATAAGAGTTGTATGAGCCCCTAATAAAATATAAAAAAAGAAGAGAGAAAAAAAGAAAATGATTAGGGCAAAGAATGTACGGATGTGCTTTATACAATTGATGTATGTATATGTATGGATTGTGATAAGAGTTGTATGAGCCCCTAATAAAATGTTTTAAAAAAAGATGCTAATGTGTTCTAATAATCTGCCATTCTGTGATGCTCACCTTCCTGATAAAATCACTGAAGACAAAATGGGTGAATAAGCAAACGTGGTGAAGAAAGTTGAGGATTCCCGGCTATCAGAAGATATAGTGTCTGGGGTCATAAAGGCTTGAAGATAAACAAGGGACCATCTTGTTGAGAAGCAACAAACACCACATGGAAGAAACACACCAGCCTGTGTGATCTTGCTTGGATCAGGCATCACGCATCAAAGACCCAGAACAAATAATCATATCAGTATGAATGAGGTGTCGGGTGGGGTGGAGGTGGCAGCACAGTGTAGAGACCCACAGTCCATCTGTAGTTAATTGGACATCCCCTTACAGAAGGGTCACAAGGAAGAGACAAGCCAGTCAGGGTGCAGTATAGCACTCAAGATGAAACGCAACATTTCTCTAGTTCTGTAATGCTTCCTCCACCCACCCACCCCCACCCCACTATCATGACACCAATTCTACCTTACAAATCCGGCTAAACCAGAGTATGTGCACTGGAACAGACAAGAGCTTGAAACACAGGGAATCCAGGACAGAAAAACCCTCAGGACCAATAGTGAGAGTAGTGCTACCAGGAGTGTAAAGGGAATGTGGGGGGCGAGGAAGCAATGGGGGAACTGATCACAATGATTGATCAGGGGGATGGACAACAGAAAAGTGGGTGAAGGGAGACAGCAGTCGGTGTAAGATATAAAAAATGATAATCAAGGGTTCATGAAGGAGGGGGGAGGGGGAAATGTGCTGATATCAAGGGCTCAAGTAGAAAGAAAATATTTTGAAAATGATGATGGCAACAAATGTACAAATGTGCTTGACACAATGGATGGATGTATAGTATGGATTGTGATGAACTGTAAGAGTTCCCAAGTAAAATACTTTTTAAAAGATGCTTGTGTAATTACTTATATGGTGTTTTTCTAATTAAACTAAATAATCATATAATACAATAATAATGCACCCCCCAAAAAGTATTTCAAAACTGAGTGCCTTTGGGCAGGAGGCTGGCTTACAATATGAGGTGCCCTTTCTGTCTTTACCAGAACTGAAGCTTTGTAATGCCTGCCTGAGCAGGGCAGAGGTCAAGGGGTTCTCATGGCTAAGATGCTAAGGGAGCAGCTGAGCAAGAGGTTCTAGGGATAAAAGCACTGTTTCCTTAATGATTTTTTTATCTTGACTTGTAATCTGTTAACTTCACTAATAAACCCCACAAATTAGAGTATCATCTATGAGTTCTGTGTAGCCATTGCAATGAATTATTGAACTCACATAGCATAGTGCTATGGAAGAAATGGTTGGTGTCAGAATATGATAAAGAAGGATGGAGGTTGGAGGCATGCCTGACTTTTGCCTCAGAGGAATCATCCTTGGTTAGATGTGGAGTTAGATTTTTCTTTCCTCTCATGTAGTCGGAGCCAGGTCAGATGTGGTTCCCATGACGTTTTCTCCTTCCTCTTAATAGATCTGTTTGTTTGACTTGGTAAAATCGAGGGGAATCAAAAAAGAAGGCCCTGGACAAGATAGATTGACCCAGTGGCTGCAAACAGTTCCATCATAAGAGCAACTGTGAGAAGTCGTGGGCCTGGGTGGTGTTTAGTGCTGTGGTACCTACTGTCACTATAAGTTGGAACCAACTTGAAAGGCCCACAGCCATAACCATAATAATTGTTTGGCTGCAACTGAGCCCTTGCAGTGAGTTTAGGGATAACTTTTACTCCCCCAAAACTATTAATAGCCTATTATTGATTGAGAGCCTCACAGATAACATACATAGTTGATTAGCACATAATATGTACACTATATGTATTATATACTGCTTCTTCATAAAACTGTATTTTCTTATGAGATGAAAGGTTAGTTTTCAAGAAGTACAAGTTTTCATGCCTTTTCTCTGGTTCTTATAAGTATTTCCAGCATCTCCAGTGGCATTTTGTATGGACTCCAAGCCGCTGTTCAATGTTTGTGATCCTGCACTACATATCATTTAAAATTGCATGAAAACTATGAAAGATCACTTTCTATTGCAATATGCAACATACTGGAATGACGAACTGCACATGTTGATGGCGCCCTGCTTTGGGGTTCCCAGAGGGTGAGACAATAAATTTGTGGTAATTCTCCACTTGTGGTAATTCTGCTATAGTAGCTCTAGGTAACTAAACCAGTAGGTTTATCAATGATAAGTTACAAAATTGTGTCAAAATGACAGTGTTAAATCTCAGTTTAGTAACTTTAACACTAAGCGTTTTGGAATTCTTACGCATTTTTCCAACATAAATGCTCTACACAGAATTGATGCAGTACTGTTATTACCAGCTATTCTAAATGTATAAGATAATTTTGTTTAAAATGTTTCATTTTAGTACTTATTATCTCGTTCAGCAAATTGGAAATGCGTGTATTGCTGGTACAGTAACTAACCTCCAGAGTCACTTTACTGACGAGGGGACGAAGGGAGTGGTGCATCCTGGGATTTGTAGTTTCCAGCAGTACAAGGACTCCCGTACTAAAGCGCCTTTCCTATTGAAATTTCAAGCCCAACTGTTAAATTAAAGCATAACTTGATAATTCTCTCCTCACTCTCCACTTGTGTGTACCTTTTTGAGCTCATTATATTCAACATTCAGACGAACTCCGTACTCGCTCAAAAACTTCAAAGGGATTGGTCGCCTTCCATAGTGGGCGGAATGCTTGGTAGACCGGTGCTCGGGATTGGCCAGCCTTGTCCAGACAAGTAGTTTTTTTTATCCACTTAGAAATATGTCTACTTTGGGTTAAAAAAAAAAAAAAATCCTTCACCGCAGCTATCTCGCGAGATTTCAGCCCGAGAGGCCCCGGTCCGCGTAGCGAGCTTCTGAGGCCGGTGGGGGTGGCGGGCCCCGGAGCCCGGACGAGAGCGGCCAGCTGCCGCGGGGAGAGCGCGCGCTGCTCGCGCCATTTCATCCCGTCAGCGCCGGCTGCCCGGGCCCGAGGCAGGGTGGGGACTGCGTGGCTCTCCCGGCCGGCGGATCGGCCCGACCCTCACCTGGGCCCACGCGCGCAGTGACAGGTGCGCGGAAAGCGGCGCCCCGCCCGCCCGCCGGCCGGCCCGCCCCCTGCGGGCCTCGCCCTCCTGGGCTCGGGATGTCCTGGGGCCCCAGCTGAGCGGCCCCGGCTTCCTGCGCTCGTCGCCGCCGCGGCCGCAGCCCCAGAGTGGCCGCCGCCCCTGAAAGGCGCCGAGGGACGCGACCGCTGCCCTCGGGCATGAGCCGGACGCCGCGTCCGCTGCGGGACTGAGGCGGCGCCATGAACCTGCACCAGGTGCTCACCGGGGCCGTGAACCCCGGCGACCACTGCTTCTCGGTGGGCAGCGTTGGCGACCAGCGCTTCACGGTGAGTGAGGGTGACGGAGGGGCAGGCAGGCTCCGGTCCTGTCGCTCGCGGCCCGTCCCGGAAAGGGCGGCTGGAGGCGAGAGCGCCCCGCCGCGCGCACGGCGTCCCCAGCCCCGCCGCGGGGGCCTCCGCCGCGGGCCGCCGGCCCGGGCCTCGGAGAGCGGAGCCGGCAACCAGGCTTCAGCATCGAGGTGCCCGAGGGGCTCGAAGCCCCGAGGTCCACAGAGGATCGTCTGTCTTTTTAACGTGCACTTATCCGTGTCCGTCTAGCTTTCGCGGGGTGCGGGAGTTTGCCAACGTCGTCGACACTGAAGCTTCGTTGAGAAATGTGTCGGGGACCCAGCATTCCCCCCGCTTCATACGCTCAACTTGTCAAGCTTAGAAAGAGTTGGGTTCGTTTCATATTTAGCTCTAACTTCGTATCAAGCACTGTAGTTAAAAAGTGTGGGTGTCTTTTAAAAAGCACGATTTGTTTGTCACGAGCAGTTCTCAAAAACTCACCGCCACCGAGTCAATTCTGACTCAGCGCAGAGTAAACATATAAAAACAGGACCTTTCGTTTTTCAAGTTCACGGAAGAATACCTTTTAAGAGAACAAGTATTAATTTTCATAAAAAACTCACTGCTATCATTCTTTGAATTCCATATGTAAATAGTCTAGTGGCCTAAGGACACTTGCATTTATCATGCTCAAATAGATTACTAAAAGTGGCATTAGGCTTTTTCAGAATCGGTCTTATATGCTATGGCGTGGTAATTCCAGTTTAAATTTTCATGAAAGTGATAGTGGTTTTCCCAGAGAGTGTGAGGAAAAGGACCCTAAATGTCTGGCTAGGGATATTTTCTGACACAATTATCCATTTTATAATAATTTCAAACTCTACATAAGCCAGTTGCATAATGATCGTAATGATGGTTTATTATACAGCTTCTGTAGACATTTTCGATTGTGATTAAAAGGTAAGTCTAATAAGCAAGTGGAAAAAAGTAAACAACTTAACAGATAGCCCAAGTTTAGAAATTATAAATTTCTGATAGTACTTGCCTTTTGATCTTTTTGAGGCTTTCTATTTCTGTAAAGAGTTACAGTCTTGGAAACCCACAAGGCCAGTTGTGCCATAGTGTTAGTATGAGTCAGTGAGTCTGCTTTGGTTTTGGTCTTCTCAGTCAGAATAAATAAACCAATTCCAGCGCATAGTAATAGGACAGAGGAGAACAGCCCCATAGGGTTTGCAGTGCTATACATCTTTTAAAAAGCAGGCTGCCATCATCCTTCTACTTCCTTTGGAAAGTTCTCCTGGTGCTTTACACTTCAGATAGCAGTCTAGTTCTAGTGTTTACTCTGCCTCTAGGGCTCCTAGAATTAATCATACCCACTATGCTTGGTGGCTTAATGAATTACTCTTTGACTGCTAAGCAAAAGGTCAGCAGTTCAAACCCACCCATGGCTCTGAGGAAGAAAGATGAGACTTTCAGCTCCCTTTAACATTTACCGCCTTGGAAACCCAAAGGGGAAGTTTTTTACTACCCTTAGACTTTACAATATAGAGGCTCTGTATGTGAACTTGATGGCAGAGAGTTTGCCATCAAAGGGCATGGTGCTTAGGACACAGTTCTACTCTGACCTGTAGGGGTGCCATGAATCAGAGTCCACTTGATGGTAATGGACTTGGTTTTTGTGGTTGCCATTGAGTTGATTCCCACACATATTGACCCTAGGTGCAGGGAGACAACCTCATCTTCCTCTAGCAGAGCTGCTGTCTGGTTTGAACCACTGATCTTGGATTAACAGTTCAACACCTAAACTACAGCTCAACTCCATTTAATACCTGAATTATACTTATAGATCTGTGCAGCCAAATGCTTAAACATTGTTCCACAAGGGTTCCTTAGATGGTTTGTGAAGACTGAAAAAACAATCTCCTTAGGTTTCAGTTTTACTTGTAGCAGGAACATGAAATCTTAGCCCTCTTGGAGAAATCTGTTATTCCTCCTGGTACTTTATGCTTTCTCTTAAGTCCTGTGTTTGCAGTACTTTTACTTGTTTGCAAAAAACTTACTAGTGGGGATTAAATTATTTTGACTTGACTTTTTTCAGTAAAGGGAGGAGCCCTGGTGGCATAGTGAGAAGCTCATTGGGCTGCTTACCTCCAGGTCAGCAGTTCAAAACCACCAGCTGCTCAGCAGGGGAAAGATGAGGCTTTCTATTCCTGCAAAGAGTTACAGTCTTGGAAACATACAGGGGCAGTTCTGCCGTGCCCTATAGGGTGACTGTGATTCACCATTGACTTGATGGCAGTGAGTTTTTGTTTTTTAGTGAAAGCTCCTAGCAGGCAGAAATCAGATCTCTTACACATACTTTCAAGTCACTGTATTTGTGTTTCATTATATCATTAAGCAGTTTTGTCTGGCTTCCTTGACTTTTATTGTTAGTGTCCACTCCCTGGATGGCAACTAACAACAGCGCAAAGGAACAGTGAGTGACTGGAGGCAGGGGAACAACTCACAGATTCTTTACCTGGATTTGTCTTCTGGGTTAGCCGAGTATAGGTGTACAACAGAGCTTCAAAATGTTCATGAACAGATGGAATGAAAAGATAATGGATCCCCACCCCCACCCAATAAGGTCCCCTTTATATGCAGGGCATGTTCTTTTATACTCTTAATTGTTTGTGTGTGTAAAGTAAAGCTACAAATAATACCTGCCACATAGGGCTAAACTCTAAATTTTTTGTGATCTACTTCTAAAAAGCCAACTATTGAAAACCCAAAAGAGCACAGTTCTCTGACACCGAAGTGGCATGCGGTGAGTCAGAGAGGGCATGACAGCAGCTGATTAAGTTCATTGCTTAATTGATTCACAGACATACCATATCAACCAGCAGTCCTACAACAGTGCTCAGTGCACTATAATGGAAATTCAAGTCCACTGGTTGGGGTACATGTCTGACTCAGAGAAGGAAATTTCACGTCTGTTGGTGGGTAAACCAGGAGGGGCAATGTGCCATTAGGAAAAATGTTTAATATTCTTTATATAGACCCCCCAATAGGAGGAATATGCCCCATAATTATGTTCCTATGTTTCTCAACAGGAGAAAGATGCTGCTTTCTATCCTTTAAAGAACTACAGTCTCGGAAACTCAAGCGGGCACTTCTACTCAGTCCTCCAGGGCTGCGATGAGTTGGCAACAACTTTATGACAAGTTACTTAGGTTTACAGGAGAGAAGAAAACATGTTGCGTACCTAACTTGAGGCTCCGTTAGAATTAGACACCTCAGTGTTCTCAGCCAGGAGCACCTAGATTAGAATCCATAACACAGACAACTGGTCTTTGGATGTTGACAGAGAAATGGAAGCTGAATAAACATTCTCTTTCCCCAACTTTCTTTAATATTAAGCATCCTTTAGTTCAATTTTTGGCTTTATTCATTTGGGGTAAAACTTTATTAGTGACTGTGTGATTGCTACATTAGGTTGGAGGATGGAAAGAACTGAAAATAAATAGTTTTAGTGTGGGTCATTATGAATGAGAAGAATATGTAGGGGGAAAGTCTTACACTATTTTCATTTGAGAAATCTTTGTGCTGCCCATCATGTGGCCTTCACTGCCACTGAGTCGATGCCTACTCTTACCAACCCTATCGGACAGGGTAGGACTGCGTCTGTGAATTTCTGAGATGCTTAACTGCTTATGGGAATAGGAAGCTTCCATCTTTGTCCTGAGGAGCTACATGGTTTTGAACTGCTGACTTTATGGTTAGCAACCTAACTCAAAACCACTATGCCACCAGGACTCTTCTTTCTTCTTCTTTTTTTTTAAATGATTTTATTGGGGGCTCATACAACTCTTATAATCCATCCATCCATTCATGTGTAAAACACATTTGTACATTTGTTGCCATAATCATTCTCAAAACATTTTCTTTCTACTTGAGCCCTTAGTATCGGCTTATTTTTCTCCTCCCTCCCCCACCCTTCCTCCTTCAGGAACCCTTGATAATTTATAAATTATTATTTTCTCATGTCTTACACTTCACCCACTTTTCTGTTGTCTGACCCCCAGGGAGGGGCTTATATATAGATCCTTGTAATCAGTCCCCCTTTCTACCCCACCTTCCCTCAACCCTCCCAGTATCACCACTCTCTCATCACTGGTCCGGAGGGGTTCAACTATCCTGGATTCCCTGTGTTTCCAGTTCCTATCTGTACCAGTGTACATCCTTTGGTCCAGCTGGATTTGTAAGGTAGAATTGGGATCATGATGGGAAACATTTAAGAACTAGAGGAAAGTTGTATGTTTCATCATTGCTACACTGCACCCTGACTGGCTCATCTTCTCTCCGTGACCCCTCCATAAGGGGATGTCCAGTTGCCTACAGATGGGCTTTGGGTCCCCACTCTGCACTCCCTGCTCATTCTCAATGATAACGATTTTTTGTTCTTTGATGCCTGATGCCTCATCCCATTGACGCCTCATGATCACACAGGCTGGTGTGCTTCTTCCATGTGGGCTTTGTTGCTTCTCAGCTAGATGGCCGTTTGTTTATCTTTAAGCCTTTAAGACCCCAGATGCTGTGTCTTTTGATAGCCAGGCACTATCAGCTTTCTTCACCACCTTTGCTTATGCACCCATTTTTCTTCAGCGATCGTGTCAGGAAGGTGAGTATCATGGAATGCCAGTTTAATAGAACAAAGTGTTCTTGCATTGAGGGAGTACTTGAGTAGAGGCCCAGTGTCCATCTGCTACCTTAATACTAAACCTATAAATATCTGCACATAGATCTATTTTCCCATCATCATATATAAATATATTTACATATGTATATCCCTGTACTTAGAGCTCTATAAATACCCTTTGCCTCTTAGTTCTTTCCTCTGTTTCCTTTTACTTTCCTCTTGGCCACCAGGACTCCTTATAGTGTGATTTTGAGTACTAAAATGGACTTGTAGAAAAACTTGGTCTGTTTTTAAATATGCACTATGTTTTAAATACTTTTGAAGTACCTTTAAGATTATTGAAGTAATACTGGTTCTCAGTTTCTTGTTTTTTTCAAAAAGAATAAATATTAATTAAAACATACCAAACCTGTCATTTAACCAGGAAATATATCAGAAAGACATTCTTTCTTATTTACCAGTTATAGTTGGTTAAAATAAAAGGTCAATGAAAAAAGAAAACCTAAATGTCTTGTAGAAATCAAAGAGATTTCAAATTAGAATACTAACAACCTTTCATAGCTTTTGATATTTGAGAAGATCCTTTGCCAAAAATAAAAAATTATGTTTGATTAGATGCTTTCTATCAGCACAAGTAAATTCAGTTGTTCTTCCTGTGTGTATTTAGTTTGAAAGTTAATAAACCTAATGTTGCAAGTGCTGAAGAAACCAAAACCGAACTCACCACTATTGAGTCATAGTAACCTTATAGGACAACTCCCCCTGAGAGTTTCCCAAACAAGATCTTTCCAGCAGGAGAAAGTCTCCTTTTTCTCCCACAGAGTAGCTAGCAGTGGTTCTCAATCTGTGGGTCCTGACCCCTTTGGAGGTCCAATGACCCTTTCACAGGGGTCACCCGATTCATAACAGTAGTAAAACTACAGTTATGAAGTAGCAACAAAAATAAATTTATGGTTGGAGGGGTCACCGCAACATGAAGAACTGTTTTAAAGGGTCGCAGCATTAGGAAGGTTGAGAACCACTGAGCTAGTACCACTTAGGGCCCTTGTGTGTGCTGGATAGAAGGATGTTAATTTGTCAGTTGCATTTTCATTGATTAGTAGTGGATTATTTTGATTACTGATTTTATTGAGAGACATAGCTGGCTTACTAACTGTACTGTAACATACCAGGGGCTTCTAAAAGTTCGTGGAAACATGGAATGAGAAGATAAGGGAATTTTTTCCATGATCCCTCCCCCCTCAACATCTTAATTTTGAAGAGCAAGGAATGTGACAATTTAGCTGAGAAGTCATCCATTGCTATTCCTATTGTTTTAATTACCTTTACATTATAACAAGGGCAATTTGAACTGTTTTGTGAATAATTGTAGAAAAATCGCTAAAATTAGTTTTAGATTTTCATTTAGTGGCATTCTATATTGTATTTTACATTTCTACTTAACAGTGGGCAGTTTATATTTAAGAAACTAGTTGAAAAAAATTTTATTAAAAAGAAATTTTATTTAAAATGAGTAGCCTTATTATTTTTTTACAATCATACATAAATGAGTTTATTCTAAGCAAAACATTTTTATTTCAAATGAGGAACTGATACCAAGAGCTCAAGTAGAAAGCAATTGTTTTGAGAATGATGATGGAACAAATGTACAAATGTGCTTGACACAGTGGATGTATGTATGGATTATGATAAGAGTTGTCCAAGCCCCCAATACAATGATTTAAAAAATACATACTGTTATTTCAACAGTTTATTGGTATATAATTCACAAGCCATACAGTTCAATAATTCAGTCATATCAAGAAGTGTTTAGACTATTTTCTTAATTCTTGAACTCATTATTAGTTCCCCTTTTCTCCCAACCTCCTCTGCTATGTACCCAAAAAACATTAGTTCAGTTACTGTCTCTATAGACTTAACTATCTTAGATTTCATATTAAGAAAAACATTTTAAAAAAATGACAAAAAAACTATCAACAATAACAAGGTAAAAAGAGGAAAAAAGCCTCAGTAGAAATTAGTAAATATTGAAAACTATAACAAATTTAAAACGGGCCAAAGGGAATCAAAATATCTATTTAAATTTTGCATCTCTCAACTATTGTCAGAAGAGATTCACCAGAGGCTTAATCCATGTGTGGATCCTACAAATGGATTTTGGGTTTCCACTGTCATCCATAGCCCTTTGCCTACTAGGTGTTCACGATTTAAGCTCTGCTATCATTCCCTTCCTCTGATTAGGATTTTATTACAATTCTTTGATCACACAGGCTGATTTACTTCTCCCATGTGGACTAAATTGGTGGCTCATTTAGATGGCGTGTTTGAAGACAAACCTTCAACACCCCAGATACTACTCTTCCTGATAGCTGGGTGCCATCTAGTTTGTTTACCACACTTCGCTATAGCACCCGTATCTGCAGTGATTTCTTCATGAGGGCGAGCACCCTGGAGGACCATGCCCTAAGAAGTAATTGTCATTTGGGGCCTAGAATTAAGTGTAAACATCAAATCCATTAATATATTTATGGTTTATATATATATATCTCTGGTTCACCTAAGAGACATCATTGTCATTTTACTTTAAAGAACATTATTAATCATCCCCATGGGTCATAGGGTAATTCTGTTGATGTCGCATTAATTTAGCCAATGGTATAGAATTTAAAACACTGTTGAGAAAAGGAAATTATACCAGTTTTGGCCAGCTATTAACCACAATACATGAAGTATAGACTTGTGCCAAGTAAACGCAAGTGATTGGGCACTGTTTACACAATAATGGAGGTTGGTGATAGGGCAAAGTTTTCAACAATATTCCTTCACAGAGGCAGGGCCACAATTACCAGATCAATATATGCCATAATGAAGCAAAGAGGGCACATTAAAATTCTATTTGGTAGTTGCAGGCCACCATTCCTTGTGTTACCCTCAAGATTGCAGCCCAGTGAATAAGCAGTACACCACCAGGGCACCTTGTTTCTTGTTCTATGTCATTGTATTCAGTTGTACATATATGCAGTGTTTTAGAGGGGCCCTGGTGACACAGTGGTTGAGCACTTGGCTGTTCGTCAAAAGGTTGGTGATTCTAACCCACCAGATACTTTGCGAGAGAAACGTGGCAGTCAGCTTCTATAAAAATGACAACTTTGAAAACATGATTGCTCCTTTAGGACTATGTGAGATAAAGTAAACTCTATAGCAGTTTAGTTTAATTTGGGTTTTTACAACAGTGCTGCCGGAGGGGTCATTTGAAAAGGAAAATAAGTTACTATTGTGTTGCTTAAAATGCTTCAATATGTTGCATTGTTCTTAGGATAAACAGTGAATCTTCCCCAGGCATTTTAGGGTATTTTTGTATCTCTTACCACTTTTCCTCCTTCCAATTATTAGCTGCTTATTAACCTACTGCCATATCTGATCTTTTACCATTCATAGATTAGGAAATGCTTTCTTTGCCTTTACTTGAGCACCATGATCTGAAGGGTGTGTGTGTAAGTAGAGAGAATTAATTTCTTTATTTCTGTAAATATATCATTTGCCTGTTAAGTATTTTTCATCTGTTTAGTGAAAGCAGTCATGTCATTTGTGTTGTACAAGTCACCAATATCCATTGCCAAGTTTCCCTCATCATAAGTAAAACAGTGATTTCCCCTTTCCTCCCATACTAGTAACCACTATCAAACTCTGAGTTTTACATATTTACCTATTCCAGCTATTTCATATGAGGTGCAACAACATTTATTTTTTTGAGATTGATTGATTTCACTCAACATGGCATTTTTAAGGATTAACAGTGTTTAGGACTTCATATCTCTTTCTGGCAGTATGGTGATCCATTTTATGTATACACTGTTGCTAATTTGTTGATGAATACCTTTTGACTACAGTCAGTAGTGGTACTATAAATATTGGGGTATGTGTGTCTATTTGTTCCACTGGTTTTGAGTCTCTTGGGTATATAATAATGGAATTGCTGACTTATGGTAGCTTTGTGTTTTCCATAACTTTTGAGAAACCTCCACATTGTTTTCCACAGTGACTGTACCATTTTGCATTCCCTCAGCAGTGCATGATGGTACTAATTTTCTTACCAACATTAACTTTTATGTTTTTCATTGTGGTAAAATACGAACAACAAAATTTGGTACCATCTTAGCCATTTAAAAAAAATCATTTTATTGGTTGTTCATACAACTCATCACCATCCATCCATCCATCCATCCATTGTGTGAAGCACATTTGTACACTTGTTGCCACCATCATTCTCAAAACATTTTCTTTGTACTTGAGCCCTTGGTATCAGCTTTTCATTTTGCTCCCTCCCTCCCCCACTCTCACTCCCTCATGAACCCTTGATAATTTATAAATTTTTTTTTCATGTCTTACACTGGCCAATGTCTGCCTTAACCCACTTTTCTGTTTTCCGTCCCCCAGGGAGGGGGTTATATATAGATCATTGTGATTGGTTCCCCCTTTCCCTTGCCCTACTGGTATGCTTACTCCCAATATTGGTCCTGAGGGGTTTATCTGCCCTGGATTCCCTGTGTTTCCCACTCCGATCTGTACCAGTGGACATCCTCTCGTCTAGCTGGATTTGTAAGGTAGAATTGGGCTCATGATAGTGGTGGGGTGGGGGGAGCATTAAAAGAACTAGAGGAAAGTTTTATGTTTCATCAGTGTTATACTGCACCCTGACTGGTTCATCTCCTCCCCGAGACCCTTCTGTAAGGGGATGTCCAGTTGCCTACAGATGGGCTTTGGGTCTCTACTTCTGAATCCCCCGTCATTCACAATGACATGATTTTGTGTTCTTTGATGCCTGATACCTGATTCTTTAGATACCTTAAGATCACACAGGCTGTTGTGCTTCTTCCTTGTGGGCTTTGTTGCTTCTCAACTAGATGGTCACTTGTTTACCTTCAAGCCTTTAAGACCCCAGATGCTATATCTTTGATAGCCGTGCACCATCAGCTCTGTTCACCACATTTGCTTATCCACCTGCTTTGTCTTCAGCGATCATGGAACAAAGGATTCTTGCATTAAAGGAGTACTTGAGTAGATGCCCAATGTCCATCTGCTACCTTAGTACTAAACCTATAAATGATTTATCCATTACCATATAAATATATTTACATATGTACATGCCTGTATTTAGACCTGTATAAATGCCCTTTGCCTCCTAGTTCTTTCCTCTATCCTTTTACTTTCCTCTTATCCCACTATCATGTTCAACCTTCATTGGGTTTCAGTAATACCTCTCGGTTACATTGCCCTTGATCAAGCCCTACCAGGCCTCCTACACCCTCACCACCATCAATTTTGGATTACTTGCTGTTCTCTTGTTCCTGGGTTTGTAAACACCCACTTCCTTTCCCCCTGCCCCCACCTTCCATGTCCCCCTGGAACCGTTGGGGAGTATTGTTTTCTCCTCCAGATTGTTTATCATGCCTGTCTTACATAGATAGACCTACAGAGATAATAATTTGCACAGTAAAAACAAGACAGCAAAACAAAGCAACAAAAGAAAGCAACAACAACAGCAAAACCCAACAAACCAAGACCAAAAAAAGAGAAGCCTATAAATAGTTCAAGGTCTGTGTGTTGACCTTTCGTAGTGTTTTCTGGTCAAGTCTGATGGGGTGCCAAGTCCTGGCCCCAAAATCTATTTTTGGTATTCTGGGGACTTACTTGCTCTGCTCCCCTTGCTGTTCTGTTGTACGCCCTTGGTCTTGTGCCTCTGTGCAATTCCTGTACTGTCTCCAGTGTTGTCCCCCGTAGCACTATGGGTCAGTGAGGGACATTGTGTCTTGTAGTGGGGCCGGCCCTATGTCTTCTCTGTACATTGCCTGCTCTGAGCAGGAATATGGTTCTCAGGGCTTGGTGGGCCAGGATGTGTTCTACTCTCTCTTCTTCCCCCATCATAACCATTTTTAAGCATATAATTTAGTGACGTTAATTTTATACCACCACACTCTACTTCTAGGACTTTTCATCTGAAACCAAATTTTGTGTATATTATGCAGTAGCTTCCCATTTCTCATTTTCCCTTCCTCACAGCCTCTCTTAACCTCTTTTATACTTTCTGTCTGTATGTTGTGCCTGTGCTAGATACCTGTATAGATGGAATCATACATTTTGCCCTTTTTTAATTGTATTTTACTTAACATAATGTTTAAAAGTTGATCCATGTAGTAACATATTTGTACTTTGTTTTATGGCTACATAATATTTTGTTGTATGGATAGAACATAGTTTGTCTGTTGGAGATTTGAGTTTTTCACTGTGAGTCCATTATCAAAAACGTTGCTAGGAATATTCACGTGCAAATTTTTGCATGGATATACATTTTCTTGGATATGTACTTAGGAGTAGAATTGCTGGCTCATAAGATAGTCATACTTGACTTTCTGAAGGATTGCTAAATGTTTTGTGCAATGTGTTGCAACAATTTACTTGATATGAGTCTTTTAGTCAAAGTCTTTGTAACTCTCACCAATGAACTAAACTGCAGGTTGAGTATTTTTCCGTTTTCCTGATAGTTCTGGGTAAGAGGTGGAGAAAGACCTAAAGAATTATGTGACTCCATTATGAGTGATTGTTCACAGGGTTAATTGTAATTATAAATATTTGGAACTCTAAAATGGAAATCGGTCACTATGGCCATTGTAATGATTTATAGAAATCAACAGAGAAGTAGAGAGTGCTATGGGTGGGACAGCTGGAAAAAAGATTGGAGGTTAGAGGCATGTCTGAACTCCACTTCATAAGAATCATGATGCTGAGTTTGATTCTCCTCCTTTATGGTTTTAGAAGGCAGATACTGCCTCTATGCCCTGTGTATGGGTATGTACATTCATTACATTCTTTTACATTTTTGTCAGTAATACATGAAGTTACCAGTTTCTCCATATCCTCTCCAACACTTGTTATTTTGTTTCAAGCTAGTGTAGTGGGTATTTAAGAGATGTCCCTTTGTGGTTTTGATTTGCATTTCCATAATGGTTAATGTTTTAAAATGCCCAAGACTAGTCCATTTCAACACACTCACAGTTAGGATATTGTTCTTTATGCAATCCATCATTAGGCCTTCAGCATCTGACAGTGTTTTATCTCCGCTCCTTCCACTGAAGTGAGCAACAGATTCTTTCTTCATAGAAATTTCAAGGGGCAGCTTGAAAAAATTATTATCATGAAATGTGCAGAGACCTAGAAAAACCAGAAGAGACGAAAACACTCAACATCTGAAATGGAAAGGAATTCAAGAAAAAATGGAAGCCTTGCATTGCAATGAAAGATTCTATGGGCAAAATATTGAATGATGCAGGAAGCATCAAAGGAAGATGGAAATAATACACAGAGTTCCTGTACCAAAAGGAACTGGCCAACATTCCACCATTTCAGGAGGCAACATATGAACAAGAGCCAGTGGTGCTGAGAAATTCAAGCTGCACTGAAAGCATTAGTCCAAAACACAAGGCTCCAGGAATTGATGGAATCTCAATGGAAATGATTCAAAATGCTGTTGAAGCACTGCAAGCACTTCTCTCTGCCATGAAATTGGGAAGACAGCTACTTGGGTACAAATATGGATCTCTTCCATTCAATTGTGAGTCATAGCCTGTAGAAATCTGCTTCTTCTAGTAGCAGGTCCTCTTCCAAACTAACGTTCTGTTATGGAGTCTATTACTTGTAGTGACTTGGATTATGCATTGAATTGCTAACCGCAGGATCAGCAGTTTGAAACCAGCAGCCGCTCCACTAAAGAAAAATGAAACATTCTACTGCTCTGAAAATTTAGTTTCAGAAAGCCTCGTGGGCAGTTCTCTCCTAAAGGTTGCTTAGTCCACACCTCTTAGTTGACTTAAGTTCTTTTTAGTTTTCTTGAAGTTCACTGAGTTACAGCGTAAAGGAGCAGGTCATATACATTGTACTTTGACTTTCTGTTTTAGTGTAACGTTTAGAAGGTCTACCCAATATCAATTGCTATTGTGCATATATTTTTCTTTCTGGAACTATAACTTGTGTATGTTCTCATGGGTATTTTATATTGGCAATTTGTTGACAAATTTATTATTTCTAGTCATGCTTCCTAGGTGTAGTATTCTAGCGAAAGCCTATAAAACGTTTTTAAGATTTTACAACAAAAGTCAAGGGAGATGGAGGAAAGAGCTAGGAGTCAAGTGCATTTATGGAGGTCTAGAAAAAGACATGTATATGCAAATATATATATGAGGATGGGGAAATAGATCTATGCGTCTATATTTATAGGTTTAGTATTAAGGTGGCGGAAGGACCTTGGGCCTCTACTCAAGCACTCCCTCAATGCATGAATACTTTCTTTTATTAAATTGGCACTCTATGAGGCTCACCCTCCCGACATAACTGCTGAAGCCAAAGTGGGTAAACAGTAAATGTGGTGAAGAAAGCTGATGGTGCCCGCTATCAAAAGAGATAGTGTCGAATGATTGGGGCAGGGAATGTATGGATGTGCTTTATACAATTGATGTATGTATATGTATGGATTGTGGTAAGAGTTGTATGAGTCCCTAATAAAATGTAAAAGAAGAAAAGAGAAAAAAATGATTAGGGCAAAGACTGTACAGATGTGCTTTATACAATTGATGTATGTATATGTATGAACTGTGAAAAGAATTGTATGAGCCCCAATAAATTGTTTAAAAAAAAAAAGAGATAGTGTCTGGGGTCTTAAAGGCTTGAAGATAAACAAGCGGCCATCTAGCTCAGAAGCAACAAAGCCCACATGGAAGAACACACCAGCCTGTGTGATCGCGTGGTCCTGAAGGATCAGTTATCAGGCATCAAAGAACAAAAAAATCATATCATTGGGTGCACACCTCCATGATACAATCGCCGAAGACAAACGGGTGCATAAGCAAATGTGGCGAAGAAAGCTGATGGTGTCCGGTTATCAAAAAAGATAGTGTCTGGGGTCTTAAAGGCTTGAAGGTGAACAAGCGGCCATCTAGCTCAGAAGCAATAAAGCCCATATGGAAGAAGCACACCAGCCTGTGCGATCACGAGGTGCCAAAGGGACCAGGTATAAGGCATCATGCAAAAAAAACCAAAAACGATATATATATATATATTTTTATGGTGTATGTATGTATATATATACCATAGTGAATGAAGGGGGAAGTGCAGAGTGGAGACCCAAGGCCCATTTGTCGGCCACTGGAGATCCCCTCATAGAGGGGTTTAGGAGAGGAGATGGGTCAGTCAGGGTGCGATGTAGCACTGATGAAGAACACAGCTTTCCCCCAGATCCTGGATGCTTCCTCCCTCCAACTACCATGATCCGAATTCTACCTTGCAGGACTGGATAGGGCAGAGGTTGTACACTGGTGCATATGGGAGCTGGAGGCACAGGGAATCCAGGGTGGACGATACCTTCAGGACCAGGGTGTGAGGGGCGATGCTGGGAGAGTGGAGGGTGAGTGGGTTGGAAAGGGGGAACTGATTACAAGGATCCACATGTGACCTCCTCCCTGGGAGATGGACAGCAGAGAAGGGGGATAAGGGAGACTCCGGATAGGGCAAGATATGACAAAATAACAATCTATAAATTATCAAGGGCTCATGAGGGAGGGAGTAGTGGGGAGGGAGGGGAAAAAAAAAGGACCTGATGCAAAGGGCTTAAGTGGAGAGCAAATGCTTTGAGAATGACTGGGGCAGGGAATGTGCGGATGTGCTTTATACAATTGATGTATGTATATGTATGGATTGTGGTAAGAGTTGTATGAGCCCCTAATAAAATATAAAAAAGAAAAAAGATTATAATTAATAATGATAGGCAGCTTTGCACAAAAAAATTTTAGAACAATAATCTTAAAAGTTTTAACGAGAGCATAAATACAATTTAAAATTAATTTTAATGCCATTAGATACTTAAAATATATGTATTTCTGAGTACAAATTTATGTAAAAACAAAACCAAGTTTATCTAACCTTTTCTTTAAAAACAAAATGGGCTGTTTTTATAAATACATTTTCATTTTTAATAATAAAAATGCATGTACATTTAAATGATTTAACATTTTATAGCTGACTTTTAATATCAACTTGTTCATGGATTATGATTATGTCAGAAACATTCTGTTGTTGTTTTCTGTTGTTGCTAGAGCCATCAAGTAGGTTCTGACTCATAGCAGCCCTTTCTTTTCACATCAGAACAAAACACCTTACATTATCGTTATAATTGTTCCTCTGTGGGAGCCCATTGTAGTAGCCACTGTGTCAGTCCATCTTGTGCAGGCCCTTTCTCTTTTTCTGCTTCCTCTCCACTTTACCAAGCATGATGATGATGTTCTCCAGGGACTTCTAATAATATGTCCAAAGTATATGAAAACAAGTCTTACCATCCTTGCTTCTATGGAATATTCTGGCAGTACTTCTTTTAAGACAGATCCGTCTGTTATTTGACAGTCTGTGGTATTTTCAATATTCTTTACCCCACCATAGTCCAAATGCATCTAGAACTATATTATTAGAGGTAAACTGCAACTTAATGAGTCTTCTAAATTTTTTTTGTTAATTTTTAATGCAAAATATAACAGGTCAACTGAAGGGAAGCAATTCTGTCTGTCTGTCTTCTTTTTCAAACAATTCTCTTGATACTCCTCTCTGTGCTATCAGTTGTTCTTTATCTCTTTTGTGCATCCTTGTGATTAACAAAGGACTGTTTGTACTGTCTTCTTTTTGCTCTAAGGTAATGCCAGAAAGCGATTAGAGCAAAGCACTGAATAGTGTGGACTTTGTATGTTTGGTTTTTCAACAAGACAGATACTCTATTTTGCCTGATCTACCTATTGTTACCAAATTCTTTCCTAAGTTATTAAAAAATGGTCTTTTTCATTAAATGTGTTCATAGCTTTGAATTGATTGTTAATACTAGAGGCCTGACTGAAGTGAAATTCAGTCATAGTTTCTATAGATCCTTCAGAAACGTTAATGCTACTCCAATTTTAGGCAGGTAGGTAATATTTTGTTTGTTTTGCTTTTTATTTCTAAGGTGACTAAGTGGACCATGTTTCAAAATTTAATGTGTAATCATACTTTCAGTTTTGGAAAAGAATATTGTTATGTTTGAACCCACTGATGCAGAAACTGCATCAATCCATTTTGCCCATTAGCTTCCTCGTTTTCGATGACTCTCTACTAAGAGTTTTGTTTTGTTGTATCTAGGGTAACTGTGAGTTGGAACCAACTAGACAATACCTAACAGCAACATCAGGGTATGAATGTCTAACTTCGCAAAGTAGTTGTACTATTTTATTCTCTTGTCAGAAGTTCGGGTTGCTTCACATCCAAACAAACAAAATTACTGCAATTGAGTCAATTCTGACTCATGGTGACCCTGTAGGACAGGGTAGAACTACCTCTGTGAGTTCCTGAGGCTGTAACTCCTTACAGGAGTAGAAAGCAGCTCCTTCTTTCTCCCACAGAGCAGCTAGTGGTTTTGTTGCAGTTTCAAATAAATGTCAGCCACTATAATGTCTTAAAATTGAGAAGAGTCTTTATTCAGCTAGCTGGACTACCGAGAAACTGAAGTTGTTTCCCCTTATAGCAGGCCCAAGTGGACCGCTCAGTTTATCTTTAAAAGCAAAACCTCATTTTCACTTGTCTAGGACTCAAGCAACCATGGAGAGAAGCAGAAAACATAATTAATGGGTTAATTGTAACTTAGAAAGAGCAAGAAATCTTTGCAAGGTACATCTGTTATCAAAAAGGAAACAATACCAGAATTGATTATAACATCCTGGTTAACATAACAAGGCTAATTATACCATTCAGATTAAAACATCAAAAGGAATAATATTGATGAATAATAAAAAGAAACAATGTATTGAAGAATAGTCAAAACTATTTACAACATTCTGAACCGGGAAACATGAGAGTACATTTTTTAATGAATCTGCAGTAGAGAGCGGGCATGTCAACCAGCAGTCAGCTTTCCAAGATGAAAGGGGAAAGCAGGGAAAGTCATATGGCAGCCGACAAAAAATGGAGTTTCCTTTGCTAGTCTGCCTCAGTTTCAAACTATGGACCTTGCGGATCACAGCGCAGCTCAAAACTACTACACCACCAGTACGTCTCACATCCAAGTAAGGACTTTTTAATTATGGAGATAGTGTTCCTTTGTGCTCATAATTCTGATACTAGCTCTGGGATTTGAGCCTACATTCAAATCTTCCTACTAAGTTTCAGTTTCTATATTGGCAAACTGGGCTGATTATAGTAAATAACTCATAGGATTTGTAGAGAGGATTAAATTGGCTATCAATGAAAAGTGTGTGGTATTGGCCTTCTGGCCAAAAGCTAAAGGAGAAAATAGTAGTGAATGAAACATAGGAGAAAGCTAAAAAAATTAAAGCATTTAAAAACTTTTTGGAAATGCTGTAATAATTTGGGTACTAAATGTTTTCATTGTTACATTACATGGCTGGTAACTCTTTGGAAGTAATGTCATTCTTATAAAAATATTACAATAAATAAACAATAGAAGCAGGATCCATGTTGATTTTCCTAGATTTGCCTATTACTAATAATTTACTCAATTTGCTATAATTTATTTGGGGGCTCTTACATCTCTTATCACAATCCATATATTAATCCATTGTGTTAAGCACATTTGTACATATGTTGCCATCATCATTTTTAGAGCATTTTCTTTCTACTTGAGCCCTTGATATCAGCTCCTCATTTTCCCCCTCCCTCCCTCATGAACCTTCGATAAGTTATAGATTATTATTTTCATATCTTATATCATCCTCTGTCACCCGTCACCCACTTTTCTGTTGTTCAACCCCCTGGAAAGGGGTTATATGTTGATCCTTGTAATCAATTCCTCCTTTTTCCTCCCACCTTCTCCTTATCCTCCTGATATCTCTATTCTCATTATTGGCTCTGAGAGGTTTATCTATCCTGGATTCCCTGTGTTGCTGGCTCTTTTCTGTAGCAGTGTGCATCTTCTGGTCTAATCCGATTTGTAAGGTAGAATCGAGGTCCTGATAGTGGGGTGATGGAAGCACTAAAGAACTAGAGGAAACGTGTGTTTCATTGTTGCTATAGTACACCCTACACCCTGACTGGCTCATCTCTTCCTTGTGATCCTCGGATGCTATATCTTTTGATAGCCAAGCACCATTAACTTTCTTCACCACACCATCAACTTTCTTCACATTTGCTTATGCATCCATTTTGGTTTCAGTGATTGTGTCAGGAAGGTGAGCATCACAGAATGCCCGATTATTAGAACAAAGTGTTCTTGTGTTGAGGGAGTACTTGAGTAGAGCCCCAATGTCCATCTGCTACCTTTATTATTAACATATAGATATAAGTAAAGTACATAGATATATTTCCCTATTGTTATATATAAATATATTTACATATATACATGTCTGTATTTAGACCCCGATAAACGTCCTTTGCCTCCTGGTTCTTTCTTTTATTTCCTTTTACTTTCCTCTTGTCCCACCATCATGTTCCTCCTTCATTCTGGTTTAGTAATTCCTCCCTGTTACATTGCCCTTGATTAGGCCCCACTAGGCATCCTACAGCCCTTCTCTCCATTGATTTTTAGATCACTTATTGTTCCCTTGTCTCTGGATTGGTTGACACCTCTCCTTCCTTTCTTCCACCCCCCCCTTCTACTGTGTCCCAGAGGAATCATAGGCCTTTTGTCTACGAATTATTTATTCCACTTATCTAGATAGACATGCAGAGACATTAATAAGCACAAAAACCAGGCAAAGCCAAACAAAACAACAAAGGAAGACAAAACATCACCAACAAAAAGAAAGCTATTGACAAAAAAGGAAAAGCCTATAAATAGTTCCAGGTCTCTTTCTTTCTTTCTTTCTTTCTTTCTTTCTTTCTTTCTTTCTTTCTTTCTTTCTTTCTTTCTTTCTTTCTTTCTTTCTTTCTTTCTCTTTTTTTTACCTTTAGGAATGTTTTTCAGTTGAATCTGTCCCCCAAACCCCAAAACCTATTTTTGGTATTCCCCAGGGATTTCATCACTTTGCTCCCCTTGCCGCTCTGTTGCATGTCCTTAGTGTTTAGCGCCAGTGTGATGGGGTCAAATCAGGCACAATTCCCACACTGTGTCTCCAGTGTTGTCCTCCACAGTGCTATGGTCAGTGAGGGACAGCATGTCTTGTGGTGGGACCTGCTCTATGGTCTTCTGTGTGCGTTGTCTGCTCTGAACAGGAGTATCATCCTCGGGGCTTGGTGAACCAGGATGTTCCCCTCACTCTCCATCCCTCTTTGTTTCTCCTGTGTGTTCTAATCAGAGGTGCCCCACTCCCCAAGCTATAGCTTCAGTGCTGTCCTCTGAAGTGCATTCTTCTTGGGGGCGGGGAGGGGGGCCGTCCACATAGTTAGAATTGGGGCCGGCCTGCAGCCCTCTCTATTGGTTCCCTGGCCAATTTGCTTTCTAATTTTTACACTATATCATGATTTTCTGAACCACCTAAAGGTGAGTTATAGCCATCTTGGCTCTTTACCATTAGTGGTGTTTTCTTCATCTTTTTTTTTACTTTTAATTTTAATATTTTTCTTTTTCTCCTGATTTTTAAAATATCATTTGATTGGGGGCTCTTACAACTTTTATGACAATCCATACATCAATTGAATCAGGCATGTTTGTACATATGTTGCCTTCATTCTATTGTAGACATTGACTTTCTATTGAGCCCTCGGTACCAGCTTTTTTTCCCTCTTCTCCCTTCTTCCCCCTGTTTTCTTCTGAAAATAGGAAGAACTTTATAGCTTTATGTTGGTATAGTACATTTATCTAATGTATCATCCATATTTCAGATTTATCAGTTTTTTAATAGTATTTTTACCCTTTTCAGTAGAGGAGTTAGTCAAAGGACAAGTACTGGTTTTAGTTATCATGTCTTTTTAATTATTCTGAAACTTTGCATAGCATATTTTTTTGTGACACTGACCTATTTAAAGAACACGGTATACCTCATTTAAAAGTATTGATTGTATTGAAACATGTATCAAAAAAGTGACATTTTAATCTGTAGTGTGTTTAAACTCAGTGTTCCCAGTTGTACTCATTATTTTGTGCAGCCTCATACTATACTGTTAACCAAGATGCAGTCTTATTTTCCCCTATGACCCATTAAAAAATTATTAATATCTGTTTATTATTATATACATATAATTCCATAGTTCAGTCACATCAAGTAGAATTGTACAATTGCTACTACAATCGGTTTCCAGACATTCCTTTCTACATGGACTCCTTGAGATTCTCTCCCTTTTACCTCCTCCATGACTGTACCTCCTCCCCTGAAACCTTTATTCTACTTGATGTCCCTAGAAGTTCATCAGTCCTGGGTTTCATATACTGAAAAACAGAAAAGCATAACACAACTTCAGTAGGGTGACCTCAAATGACATAACATCTTTGAGATAAACCATAATATGAACAAACAAAAACAATACAAACCAAAAATCCAGAAAATTTTGGAAACCAGATCAGGTCCAAAGGGTGAAGTCTTTATGGAAGTAATTCCTACATCTTTCTCCTGTGGGGTAGCTGGTGGGTTTGAACTGTCAACCTTTAGATCAGCAGCCACGTGCTCAGACACTGCACCACGAAGGCTACTTTCACATATGATTACCAAATATTTTCTCCCATTATGTAGGCTGTCTCTTCACCTCTTAAATGAAATCCTTTTATATACAAAAATAATTTTGATAAAGTTCAGTTTTTATCTTACTGTTCATGAAGCATATCTGAGTTGTTCTTGTCATATCTAAGAACTAAGGAGTTCAAAAAGATAAGGTTTATAACAAAAGATAAGGTACTGCAGCTTTAACCCTGTGCTTGCGTCTTAATAGTTTTATGGTTTTAAATCGCACATTTAGATCTTTGAACCATTTTGAATCAGTCTTTTTACATGAGTTCTGGGTCTCACTTCGCTATTTTGTGTGTGTGGACACCCCTCCATTTTTAGCAGAGTTTTTTCATCTTGTATTTGTCTGATAGTTCCTCTTGCTTATATTATGATCATGTGTTTTGAGCAGAAATGTACATAGTGATTGTGAGTAACTTAAATAGGTGATTATTGTGTCCACATTTATGTATACATTTGTAGGCATATAATACCTATCTTTCATTACTGATGTTAATTTTCATTTTCATGTTGCCCAGTTTCTCCACTGTCCCTCCCCACCCTAAATTAATAGTCGTCTATAGAAAATCACTTTTAAGATTATGCAACAATACTAATTTTCATCAAAACTTTCTTCTTTTTTGAGTAGGTACTGATAATTCTTGCCTGCCTTCTTGCTTTTCTTTGTTATTTTGTTGTTCTTTGTGTCTTAGCCCTCCCTGTCTTGCTGACATAACAAGTTATGAGTTCTCCTTGTAGTTATCCTGTTAGTGTGCTCATTTCTACTGGGATGCCTTTGATGTTGGATCTGTCAGCAAACAAAGCTAGCAAATGTATACATGTACGTCCATATGATATATAATATATAGAAATACGTAAAATACACATTTTGAAAAGCAGAAATTCACACCAAATTTTGTAATTCCTAAACAGCGCTTCCTATCTCTTGTGCTTTCTCCCATTCTTTATCTGTTCCTTCTTGATCATGAGAACCCTGGCTCATTTGCAGAATTCTTTGCCCATGCCATTTGTTTGTAATCAACCAACCTGCTAAAGAGTTCTCCTTACCCTGCCTAGGCCTGGGCAAAATCTATATTTATTCCTTTTCCTCCCTTCCAACAACCCTACTTCCTTTCAAATTCTTAATTTGAAATGCAGTTAGTTACATAATTTGTTTCATTTTGCTTTCAGTTTAAGATCTCTCCATTACTGATTTAATTTCATTTTGAAATATATATGATATTAATATGCTTTCAAACACCCTGACTGAATAAAAATTGTACTTCAGTTATATCTAAATGGCAAGCATGCAAAATTTAACACTGAATATTTTCACAGCAATAAAAAGTATTTTATCAAAATTTAATATCAAGGATACATCCATTTCTAAGATAACAAGAGGAGTATTATGAGAGACAACTTTTCTTTAAATAGTTCTTGGAATTTATTCTTGCTAATTAACTTGTGACCGTCTTATGGTTCTATTGTTGATCTTTATATGGAACATAAACCATGGGAGTTTTTGTTTTGTTTTAGCCAACTTTTCCATTTTGTGCCACTAGTGGAAGAATCAGAATTGATGATTTCTAATTCTTTTTACTAATAATTCCAGGCAAGCTTCTTAACTTAGGAACCTGGGTGGAACGAAAATAGCTCTAGACTAAGAATCAAAAGCTGGGGTTTGCAAGGCTACTCTGGCACCGAGAGAAGTTTTATCAGCCTATTTGGCCCTTGATTGGCCCAAGAATTGCATGGAACATAAACAAATGTATGTATAAAGTCCGTTTCTTATACATATCCATCTATGTCAATATGCACATATTCTTAAATTTTTAAATTGTGAATTAAAAAATAGTTTACATGGGGAATCCAGGACGGATGATCCCTTGCTGACCATTGGGAGAGTGGTGATAACCGGGAGGGTGGAGGGAAGGTGAGGGAGAAAAGGGAAACAGATTATAAGGATCTACATATAACCTCCTCCCTGGGGGATGGACAACAGAAAAGTGGGTGAAAGGAGACATCGGACAGTATAAGATATGACAAAATAATTTGTAAATTATAAAGGGTTCATGAGGGAAGGGGAAGAGGGGAGGGAAGGGGAAAATGAGCTGATGCCAGGACCTTAAGTGGAGAGCAAATGTTTTGGGAACGGTTAGGGTAACAAATGTACAAATGTGCTTTACACAATTGATATATGTATGGATTGTGATGAGTTGTATGAGCCCCCAATAAAATGACTAAAAAAATAGTTTAGAATTGTAACATGACTGATAAACTGTATCCTGAGCATTTCTCACGTGCATTGCAACCTATCAACTTCCTTAATAAACTTTGAATCATGAGTATTATCTGTGAGTTCTGTTTAGCCAATACCTAAGAACATAATTGGTGTCAGAATTTAGATTAATTGCACTGGCTCCAGATTCATAGAAACATGGTGTTCTTTTAAGAGATAGAACTCAGGCATCGAAAATAAAACATTTGATTCCTAGAATGGTTATATTGGATCCTGTTATTTGTAAGGAATGATATGCTGCAGATGTGAGGAGAAATGCTGCTTGTGGAGTGATCTGGGGAAGAAGCCTGGCTGACTTAAGATTATTAGACCAGTGCCTACTGGAACCATCCTGCTAGAAGCCCCAGGTCATATGACGTAAATAGATAGGGTGTAGGGGTGGGGACGTGATTATTGTATTTGGTTATTATTAAAAAGGTTAAGGGTTATATGTTTATTTGACTGCACTATTGATACTGTATCTTTCTCAAACCTTGTAATGTAGGAAATTAATCAGGATTACAAGAAATAAATCATGGTTACAAGAGCTTATAAGTCTCCCTTCAGCCTATATTTGATTAGATATACAAAAAAGGGGAGTTAAGAATTACCTGAAAAGAAAAGGCTTTTTTTATTTAAAGCCAAGGCAGAGTAAGGGGCTTAGAAAAAAATCTGAGCCCTATTCAGAAGTGTGGAGAGAACATTTGAAGGGAAGACTTGCGGAGCAAATCACCTTTCAAAAGTCTGGCTTTTGAAAATTTCAACAAGCAGTTTGCCACTGGATGCATCAAAGCAGGAAAGCGCCTTTCTAGGACTGAAAGTTAAAAGGGAGCTGGTGAGCTCATAATGGTAACCACCTGGATCCACTTACTGAGTGGAAGTGGAAAAATTGCAGCAGTGAATACATGGGCTGATTTGGACATGTTCTTTTGGTACCCATTGATGTCCACAGAGGCTAAAGATGAGAGAGAAGAGAAAAGGCTGACTGTTCTGAATTTAAAGAATTTTAGGGATATTGAACCTTTGGGCATTCCTAGCCCCAGAAACCAGCTGGTCTGAAGCGTAGGAGGTACGTGTGGACTTCCAAGCTTGCAGCTGTTTCTTTAAAAAGAGGAAGACCCTTGATGGGGCAGTGAATGATTTCATGTGGCTCTTCTAGCCAAGGTCTATAAATCCCACCAAATGATCTTTTGCTGAATGGGTCTGGTAATGTGGTGGGGGAAGATAACTGATAGAACTCACCTGTGAGTAACTGAACAGAATTCCCTGAAATGCCAGCCTGCTGCCTAGCAAATGAGCCCTCTAAGAAACAGGAGGAGGGATCTCATTAACAGCAAGATTAAGGAATGGAGTGCCCCTCTAGATCCAAGATCCCTGCACAGTGAACCTCTTCAATCTGGAAGACAGCTATAATATTAGAGGATCAACAATAACAGGCCCAGGAGTTAGAATATGAAACAGAGTGGTGCACTTCCCAGCCCACAGAATAATTCAACTGCATTCTTGGGGCAGGAGGCTAGTTTGTGGCATGGAATGCCTTTGGGCACTTAACTGGAGAAGCTGGACTTGCTAACCAGGGAAGTAGGACAGAATGCTAGGGTTGAGGGTATGTCCCTTTGATCATTTACCTGAGAGAACTTAGCAACTTGTCCTGATAAACAACTTGTACCCTGACCATTACGACCTGTTGCATTACAACCGGTCATCTTCCTTAATAAACTCTTTAATAATGAATATTGTCTGAGTTCTGTGTAGCAATTGCAATGGATATTAGAAACTAGAGAGGTAAAATAGCACTAATTAAATAACACAAAAACCATTTTGGCTTTGATAAGAATTAAGGTCAAGCATGTATATATATATAAACTATGTTTTTACATTAAGGTAGTATATGTTCCAACATGATGAAAAAGTAAAGTTACTTAAAACTGCAGCTGAAGAACTTCTCATAATGGAAAACACCTTGTGAATGACATTTCATTATCAAAGTAAAATAATGCATGCCAGCCAACCTATAATATGTGAACCCTAGGAAGACAGTTATATAACCCTGTAGTAGAAGACATTCCATCCTTAAAGGAGACAAAAATAAGACAAAAGATAATAATTCTGCTAATATAAACTCAAAAAGAGTTGTAACATGCTTTCCAATAGGCTGAATATACCCTTGGATTTATTTATATATAGTAACTAAATTTTGTGCAATTTAAATATATATTTTTTATTCTTTTGGTATACAAGGGGGTACCCCCCTAAAAAAAAACCCAATCCCCCCACCCCAAAGCTATGTATTTAAGTGTTTTTACAAAAAAAAAAACCAAAACTTTGTGTTGGGCAGGGATGTCTAGGGACACAGAACCAGGATATTTATTAGTATAGATATGTTTATACAGCATGAAAGAATATAACAGCTAATTAGTCCACACAGCAGTACACAGTGCTCAGTTCAACTCACTTCTGTGGAACAGTTAATATACTGGAAGTCCTTCAACTCATGCTTAGTCCAAAGTCAAGAAAGCAGACAGCTGAGTCTTCATTCAGGCAATGCTATCAGAGTCCGCCCATAGGCAGCAAACAGCAGGGCAGGTCATCACCAGTCAGCAACTCTGGAGCTTAGCAAAGCAGGCCCAGTGGAATATCTAACTCAAGCAATGCAGGATGAGAGGATCCACCAGCCTCAAGCTCAAACAATGTACACACCAGCAGCGTGGCAAAGGAGGTCTCCAAAGAACCTCAAGCTCTAGCAACACTATCCACTAGGTTGGCTTGTCCCACAGGTAGTATAGCTCACAGGTTGAGGCAGAGAACTAGCTAAAACAACTGCACATGGGTGCGATTACCAGGAAGCAAGAGAGAAAGGGGAGGGTGGGCCTTGCCGAGCCATTTATATCTTTGCCCTCCAAACAAACTGCAATGTGATTAGTCCCATATGTTCCTATTGGTCAGGTTGGTAAATAAACCTGCCTATCACAATCAGCTTCAAAGTACTCTCCATTGCATTCAATACATTTGTTAAATCTGCAATTCCATTCTTGGAAACATTTTTCAAACTTATCTCTTTGGATGGCCGATAGCACCTCCTTAGATTTTCTTCTTTTGTGTCATCAAATCGCTGTCCTATCATGTTCCTCTTCATTCGCAGAAACAAAAAGAAGTTGCATGGAGTGAGGTCAGGTGAGTAAGGTGTGTGGGGCAAGAGAGGCATGCCTGTTTTTAGCCAAAAATTGGTGTATTGAAATGGCTGCATGAGCAGGTACATTGTCATGGCGGCAAAACCAGTGTCCCATCTGCCACAAATCAGGCCTTTTTTGTCACACGCTGTTTTTATTTAGAATCTCTAAATAAAAAGCTTGATTAAGTCTGACCTGGTGGAACAAACTTCAAATGCACATTTGCATTTGAGTCAACATTTTTCGTTTGTTTGGGAAGTTGACGGATGTCCAAAATGAGGTTTGTCATCAGTCGACATTTCACTTTTTTTTTTTAGACGAGAAATCCACTCATACACGAGTTTTCCACATAACACTGCCCTTGTAAGCTATGTTCAGCATCACAACAGTTTCTGTGGCATTTTTTTTCTGAGCAGGAAACAAAATTTCACAGCCACAAGCTGTTCTCTTAAATCAGCCATCACAAAAACACAGGTTTGAGAGAAATTGCTTTTATGAAAAATGCGCTTTGACCAGAATGAACCTTTGCAAACGATGCAACTCTGGGGACTAACTCAGAGAGAATTGCTGAATGCTTGCCTACCGGGAAAACTGTTTACTATGAAAGCTTTGCCTAGTGTAGCCTTTTCTGTTTTCTTGGGGGGCCGGTACCACCTAGTATATAAATCACCAACTCTGTGTCAGGCTCCTCTGGTAGAATGAAGGGATAGATCAGAGAACAAGATATGCTTGAATCTTATTCTCTTGGAACTTAGGTGCTGGTAATGAAAATGGACACTAAGCATGATATTGAAAGATCATGCTTCTCATGTATCCATTGGGTGGGGGCAGGAGCTGGAGATACTACTGTGATGATGAGTAATGCTGAAGGAAGAGTGGTTGGAGATAGAGACCTGGATATTGAAAAGAAGCTAGTGAGTCCCAGGCTGGGCAGATTAAATGGCAGACAAATCCCTTTGAGGTAGAAAGAGAGATTGATATAATCAGGGAACAGAAAGGACAAGAATAGAGGGCAGGACCCACTTGAAGGAAGGAAAGAAAGAGTAACCTGAGATTGGGATGGAAAAGGTGGAAAAATCAAACCGTCTTGTCCAGGGTAAAGAGTTGAGATTTATTGAGATGTAGGAAACTATTGAAGAAGTTGAGGTAGTAAAAATGACTTTTACAATATAGATTTCAAAAGAGTTGTCTATGTGAAAATTAGACAAGAGCTAGAAAAAAGTGTCATTGTTGGTATACGCTTTGCAGATAAGGCTGAGACATATGCTGTAAGAGTATAAGTATGGGAAATGTTTCCAAGTTTATATATATATATGTATATATATATATATACACACACACACACACACATTTAAAATTGGTCTTTTGGTATGCTATTTGATGCTAGTATCTAAATGATAAATGTTTTCCTGACAATTTCATCTTGTTTCTTTTTTTAGGCTTATGCATCTGGATGTGACATTGTAATTTTGGGAAGTGATTTTGAAAGATTACAGATAATCCCAGGAACTAAACATGGAAATATTCAAGTAGGATGTGTAGACTGTTCAGTGCTACAAGGCAAGGTTTGTGATCCTATGGTAACATGCACATTTGTTTTGCATATGCTTTTTTGTTTGGATAATCTCCAGTGTAGTGTGTTTCCTATTGAATTAGAGGCTGAGTGTGTTACAAGAAAGCTACGAATTTCTTTGGCTCTGTGAATATGCATTATAGATTTGGACAGGAATTCTGTTCTCTATAGTAATTATTAATTCTCTAAAGTAATTATTGCCTGGAAAACATTATAAAACAGAATCAAGGAAGGATAGATCGCTTCATTAATTTAAAAGATTTTTTTTCTCCCTGCCATCTAGTAGACCAAATCATAGTGACCCCATAGGACAACGTAGAACTGCTCCTGTAACTCTTTAAGGGAGTAGAAAACCTCTTTCTACCATGGTTTTGAACCGACCTTGCAGATAGTTCTCTAATATAAAAGATACACAATTTCTTTTAAAATGTAGAACCGGTTTAAGACTTACAAATATTAAAAAATTGATTGGATTGAGGGAAAACAAAATAAACATTTGTTTACAAATAAACTATGTAAAAGTCAGTGGGTTGTCCTCCCCGCCCCCTCCCTGGTAAATGGTAATCTTCCTATAACTAATGGACAAGTTTTGTTTCTACGGAAGATGAACTCTTCTAAAATCAATCATTTTTTTATTAATGTGTTACAACTCTAAGAAAAATGAAAAAAGTCTATCTGGACTTCTCTTTGCATATGAAAGGGTACAAATTAAGTTTTTTTTAAAAAGAGCCATACAATTCTATGTCAGGTAAAATACTGTCTCATATAATATAGCTTGACTTAGCACTCTATAGGAATAGGTGACCAGAGCCAGGTGTAGTTGAAATGAGATTGGAATAGATTTTATAAATTTACGAATTCTGGTACTCTACATATATAAATACATTGTTTGACTACATAATTTCACTAAATATTTTGGGTGAGGAATTAGGATGATATCAAGTGAACCTAATATTGTTTTTCAAATCTAATTTTTACTTCTGGTAAATCTGCTAGTTTGAGAAGTTACTGTTTGGGACCTAGTTTAAAGATATTCATGGTGAAGAGTTTCAACTCCTTAAAACCTTTACCTATTGTATGGCCTACTGTTCTTTGTGTTAACCAGTTGTCCCTTCCCTTTAATGTAATGCCTCACAAGTGTCACTTCCTTTGTTCAAGCTTTTCCTGCTTCTCACTGTATTACAAAAATACTTTTGTTATGGAAGGCTAAAAATTCTTGACTACCCTCACCCCTCCCTCCAGTTAAGTTTGTAATCTTTATTGTTAAATAAAAATTAGTTTGTACATCCAGACTCACAATTGGCTAGTTAATATTAGAAATCTAATTAAATAACTTCCAACAAGAGTTTGTGCCTGGTTGCTAACTGGAGGTTTAAGTTACCACAGGTGTCTTGGAAGCAAGGCCTGGTTGGTGGTCTGGTTCAGAGGAACCAGCTATTGAAAACTCAATAGTGCATGATCTATTGACATACAGGGAGTGAGGAAGAGTCACAATCAACTCAAGTGGCAAATTGGTTAGACTACATGACAATCAAGATTTATAATCATTAAGAGCAAAGAAGGTGACTGTGAGGAAGTACCTCACAGTCTGATTAAGTCCTCTCTTCATGGCCAGTATTAAATGGACACTTACTGAGTTTTTCCTCTTACCTCCAGTTTTTATTACTCCCAGTACTAAAAATAAATTTTCCTTTGTTTTGTAAATACCAGTATAATCAAAGACATCAGGAAGAACATTTACAGGTTCTGGTACCTGAGCACTTCTATTTAATTATAAGAAAGAAAGGCTATTCAACATCATAGTCACCAGGATCACTACTGCTGTTGGATTGTGTTTTTGTTTGTTTGTTTTTTACTACTACTACTACAACATTCATTTTCCTGCAAAAATTTACATGCATTTATATCTTATTTCTTTGTGTTAAAACATTCTTAGATTTACATTGCCTTGGAAAAAGTTCAAATTGCTCACCTCTGTATAAGGCACTGCATAACATGACACAAACCTTTCATGTTAGTTTCTTATGCATTACATCCTTATAGGTGGCACTGTCTTCTTGCCATGTTGGGTCACCTGTCTCCAAAAATAGGTTGCTTCTTGTTTAGTCTTTATTCCTGTGTTCGCTCCCTCTCAGGCCATCCCAGAACAATTCATTATGGGTGATTTTTATGGTCTAAAATAAATAGAGAAAAGATTGTAAATGTCAAGGATTTTGTTTTACTTGGATCCATGGTGAATACTCATGGAAGGAACTGTCAGGAAATCAGGCATTTATTGCACTGTGCAAGTGTCCTGCAGAATCCTTCTTTTAAGTATTGAGTAGAGATGAGAGTGCTTGAGAAATAAGGTACTCCTAACCCAAGCCATGTTGTTTTCCACTGCTTCAAATGCCTGCGAAAGCATAAGGAAGACAGGAGAAGAATTGGTACATTTTAATTAAGGTGTTAACAAAGCGTATTGAAAGTACCCTAAACTGCCAGAACAGCAAACCTGTCTTGTAAAAAGTACAGCTAGAATGTTCCTTAGAGGCAGTGACAGTGTGACTTCATCTCACGTACTTTGGACATGTTATAAGGAATGTTATAAGGACGTGTTATAAGCGAAGTGAAGAAGGACGTAGTTGAGGGTCATTGAAAAGGAGGAAATCCTCAACAAGATGGTTTGACATCATTGCTTCCACAGTGGGGTCAAACATCACAATTGTGAGAGTGGCACAGGACCAAGCAGTGTTTCATTCTTGTGTGCCCTGGATTGCTATGGGTTGGAACCAACTCCATGGCACCTGACGTAAGAAATTCTCAGAACTCTTGAAAGTAGTCAAAATTTCCCCCTGCATTTGTGTTCGATAGCCTTATCCCTTACAGCACTTCACCAGGTCATATACTCTTATTTCCATCTGTATTTTTTTCTTCCTACTTTTCCTTCCTTTGTCTATCTAACTTACGATAATCTTCTTCATTTGTGACTCACTCAAATTATTGTACTTTATGAAATGAACAATTACTATTTTACAAAACAGAACCAAGGAAATATATATACTTCTGTAGGGGGCCAGCCTCAACCAAGTGGGGCCTAAAGGGCAGCTTTGTAATTGAAGGGTAAATTAGTGAAACATCAGACAGGACATGCAAGGACTCACTTCTTTAGGTGGCAGGATCAAAAGAGAGAGAGCCAAGCAAATGCCTTCTCTCACAGGCTTATATAACCTTGGGCATGGGTTGTACAAGGGGATGTGTTAGAGGTGCACTCAGAACAGGAGGAAGATGTGCCAGGGACACAGGCATGACAGGAAAGGTACATACCTAACAAGATTCTAGAGTTCTAAAGTTAAGCACTTAACCTTGGTTGTCTGAGCTGACTTGACTTAATCTATGATCCTTATCAGAAGGGAGTGGGCTTACTTAAGGTGGGGTGGTCTGATCACTTCTTGAAGGCAGACGACCTTCAGGCAGTTAGCCTTCAAGCAGTTAACCTGCAAGGTACCTTGTGCTTACAAGCAGCACCTTAAGATTGGCATTGTTAGGAGGGACATTGGGAATAATTTTAAGAGAATGTGACTGGGATGCATCTCCAACTCATGAGAGTGAAGGCCAGTCTCCACCAGAATCTGCCTCGCAAACTCCTTAAATATGAGCACAGAGAATTTGTCCATGTACATTCACTCCCCCAGTTTCAGTTTCTTACGTACTTCATTTAAGAGTACATTTAACAATATTCAAATGAAGCAGAATATTTTAAAAATATTTTTAAATGTAGTAAGAAGTTCACAATGTAACTTATTCTTCAAAATTTAACTGAGTGTGAATCAAAACACATTTCTGGAGACTGTGCATCCTCTTTAGCTAATGGGCCAAAAACTTAGCCAATAGTTGCCCCTAAAACCTCTTTGCTCACCCTTCATCAGCATTGGGCACTTTGAATCTATTCTGAATCATTCAGTTCTTTCTCTTTCCAATACAGCACATTGGTTTTTGCCATCATCATATTCACTTGTAATACTACAATAATCTTGTCAATTTCTATTTTAATTTATTTGTTTCTTCATATAGAAATCTGAATGATCTCATTTTTACATATTACTACACAGCATAAACTAACCTTAAAACCTCTAATGGCTTCTCATTTCTTTTAAAATAAAATCTAGACTCCCTCATGTGGCTTAGAAAATCCTTCTTGAAATGATTCTTATCTACGGTCTACTTTTCATCCTCATATTTAGCCATTTTTGTGACAGTTTACTATTTTAGCCACATTACTATTTGAGAAGTTCCTTAAATACACATTTTTCCCATTTCAGAGCTCTTATATTCTCTCTGATTTAGAATTTTCACAGAGCTTCATCTAGTCCTTGGCCCCTCATTCCAAACATACATCAAGATTTTAGCCAAGTGAGTTTTTCTTCATATATCAGTCCTTTATTGGAAACTATGTTTTATTGAAAATTATAATGTTGGCTTCATTAACCTGTATAAATAAAAACAGAATGATTTGCTCTTTTGCTTTAAGAAAGGAAGCCCATTGTTGCTGCCAGCAAGTGTTGGACTACTAGCCACCAGGTTCAGTGTCAAGCCTACCAGCTGCTCGGAGAGAAACTGATGAGCCCACCTGCTCCTCAAAAGATTGACAGCCTAAGAGACCCTAGTCAGGGCCACTCTGATTTGGAGATTGGTCCTTGGTAGTAGTTTTGGGTTTGGATTGCTTTGGAAACCTATTTTAGATGGTCATTTTTAGTAAAAACACATTTCTTGTGTTCATCTATGTTAAATTAAAATAGATCTGTGTATTACAGGTAAGAGAACCTGGTAGTGTAAACAAAATGGATTATATAATATAATGAACTTTTACTTGGAGATAAAGAGAAATTAAGTCCTCGTATGGGAGAGTTTCAAGCAAACAGCTTATAGACAAATTTCATTTTCTTTTAAATTTCACATTTCCATGATGTTTTTGAAGCCCCTTGGAGCATGCTGTAATATAGATGAACCTTAAAAACGTGATGCTGAGTAAGGCAGTCGCAGAAAGACAAAAATTGCATGATCCATTTATATTAAAAAAGTCTATGTATAGGGATTAAGTAATAGATTAATGGGTACCAGAATTGGGTTTTAGAGGAAAGGGGGGAGTCGTTGCCTATGGGACACTTAAGTTTCCTGTTAACAGTGGTGAAAGATACATGTGGCATAGTGTAGAACTGCCCCTTCGGGTTTCTGAGGCTGTAACTCATTGGAGCAGAAAGGCTTATCTTTCTCTTGTGGAGCAGCTTGTGGACTTGAACTGCTGACCTTGCATTTAGCAGCCCAACACATAACTCAGTAGCACAATGTGATGAATGCAATCAATGTTATCGAATTGCACATCTAAAAATTGTTAGTTTGGCAGATGTTTTGTTAAATACAGTTTTTACCACAATTTATGACAATATCAAACTGACCATGATTAAAAAGTGAGTTTTTATAGATTATTTTCCCTAAAGTTTACAGTACTGTAGATCAATTTAGTTGCATAGGCAAATAATGTCTGAAGTAATAAAGAGCTTACATTTTCAAAATACTTTACATATTAAATATTACCTTCCCTCTAAAATGTAAATCAAGTCTCACAATTCTTAAACTAGCTAGGGCAGTTACTCTTGCTCTATTTTCATGAAGAAGAAACAGGTCAGGAATACTGTGACCGTGACAAGTCCCATCCACATTAAAGAAAAGGGTAACTACATTATTTGAGTGACTCAAAGCCTAGTGCATCATTATACAACTCAGGTTATATATGTACGCATACACAAATGCCTTTAGCAGTCAGCTGTATAGATGAGTACATGTCTAATTTTAATTAAAGTACTATGTACCTATTTCTTTTAGACTAAAAGCATCTTTGAAGTCTAACATCCTTCTATTTATCTGACATACTGGCAGTTTCAGTCTGCAGTTTTCTCTGGATAAAACGTTCAGAACTAAGTTCACACTGCCTTCTACACTTCTGAAGAGAGTAAAGAGCATTCTGTGCTCTATTACAAAAGGAAATGCTTCCTGTATAGGTCAGATCTAGAGTTTAGCAGACTGTAGTACCCATTGTCTATTTTAGCTTTCTAATAACCAACACCATTTTTGTCAGAGCCTCTTCCCTTCTAAACTTCCAGAAATTTGGGGAAGAAAAAATTCCTAAAGCTTGCAAATTTTAATAAATGCAGGTGGGTTTTTTTTCTTAAAGATATCTAAAACCTCTACTTCATTCTTTTTAGTACTCTTTCTGGTTATTCACCAAAGTTAGACGTATACCAGTAGACAAAGAACAGAGTCAGAAAAGTTCAACCATCTGAACTTGTGTTAAGTAATGCATGTGACAGCCAGATCTGGAAAAGTCAACTAGAATTTAATCACATCTACAAAGCCCTAATACTAAGTTGTGAAGTAGAAATTTTACAACCTGAATTTCCTTGGTGAAGAACTATTTGTGCAGTTCCATTCATCTGTTGATGAATGTGTATTTTGTTACACTTTTTGGTTATTGTGAGAGCTATATTGAACATTGGTGTACACACTTCTGTTGATGTTTATGCTTTCAGTTCTTTTGGAAAGTGAAATTGAAAGATGATACAGTTTTTCCATGAACTTTGGAGCTCCTTAATATCTACCTAATGGGATTGCTGGGTCAAATGGTTCTGTGAGGTGATTGAAAGCCTCACTTCACCTCATAAAACCACTGGTCAGCCAGGCCTTCTATTCCACATAGGATTGCCGTGAATCAGAACTGACTCAATGACACCTAGGAACAACAGTAACAAGATGGTTCTATGAGGGACTGCGAAATGGTTTCACATGCAATCATACCATTTTTTCCCCACCAGCTATGACTTAAAGGTTCCAATTTCTTCACAACCTCATCAACACCTATAGTTTCCATTTTTAAAATTCATAGTCATTCTAATGGTGTGGAAATGGTATTTCATTGTGGTTTTGATTACATGTACTTAAGGACACTGAGCATCTTTTCATGTGCTTGTTAAGTTAGTGGGATAGACTCTGATGAAATGCCTGTTCAGTTCCTTTACATGTGTTAGTCTTTCTGTTGTTAAAGTGTCACAGTTCTTTATTCATAACTCTCCCAAATTTCTCTCAAATCTGTAGGTTGTCTTTTCACTGTAGTATAAAATTATTTGAAGAAAAGTTCATAATTTTTTTTCTGTCTTTGCTGCTGGTGCTTTTGATTTCATATTTAAGAACCATTGTTAAAACCTAGTCCGTTTACATATAATTCATGTTAAGTTCCATATTTAGTGACGACAATGTTTCCTTTAAGAAATGGTTTTAACCTCTTTAATGTGTGTGTTAGGCAGGATTCTCTAGAGAAACACCAGGACACTTACGCTTATATATAAAAGGATAGGTTTATTGTCAGAAGGAATGCAATAGCTAATTAGTCCACACAGCAGTACAGAGGGCTCAGTCTAACTCACTTTCGTGGGGCAATGAATACACTGATGAAAGTCTTTCCAACTCATGCCCACCAATGGTCCAAGGTCAAGGAAACAGCAAACTGGCTGGCCGGAGGTGTGGAGTCTACCTGCAGGTAAGACAAGCAGAGCAGGACAGTAGGCAGCAGACATGGCAAGGTGGGGAAGCAACAGCAGGAAGATGAGATGTCAAGGTGTACCAGAGGCCAGTAGCACAGCAGTATAGTAAAGCAGGTCGTGAAAGAGCCTCAGTGTAGTAGTGACGCATGGCGCAGTGATTGACATGATCCACCTTTGGCTCGGCCCACAGCAGCAAGTTGGTCTAATCACCAGGGAAAAAGAGGTAGAGGCCAGCCTAAGAGTGTCATTTATCTTGGTTGCCTTCCAATCAATTGGCGACCTGACTGACAGGCTATACTCCATTCCTTTTGTTCCAATGGGACCCATATTGGCATAAAAAAAACTATCACAGAGTACAAAAGATCCAAGATCTCATTTTGAGGACTAAGACCTGGCATTTTCAATCGCCTCATATGCATGTGAAAGCTAGACAGTAAATAAGGAAGACTACAGAGGAAGCAATGCATTTTAACTTCAGTGTTGGTAAAGAATATTGAATAGACCGCCAGAAGAATGAACAAATCTGTTTTGAGAGTTGTTCAGCTGGACTTAGAAGCAAAGATGGCAAGACTGGCTCATACACATTGGGGACACCATGTTATTAGGAGGGACCAGTCCTTTAAAAAGGACATTGTGCTTGGTAAAGTAGTGCATCAGTGCGAAAGGAAAACCCTCAATGAGGTAGGTAGATACTGTGGCTGCAACAATGAACTCAAACATTTGAAAGCTTGTGAGGATGATCCAGGAATTAACAGCAGCCAACGAAAATGATCTGTCTAATGTAAATATCGGGTATTTAATTACCTTAGCAATGTGATTTTAGTTCTCAAAATAAATCTGTGAGGAAGATGAGTATTATGGGCATTTACATAAAGATAAGAGAACTAAGGATTAGGGAGGTTAACTTGATGAGATTATGACTATCTTTAAAGTAAGTTTTCTTAAGTATCACTAAATGAAATTGTGTGGTTATAGTTATGTAGTCCTATTCATTTGTTTTGTTCTTTTGATTCATAGTTAACAGAACCATAATATAATTTGTTTCTCTTTTCTTTTAAAAAGATTGCAGCATCATATGGAAAACTCATCTCAATTTTTGAACCAGTTAACCTACAGAAAGAAAAGAAAACTTTGGTTAGTAATTTCTTGTGTTTCTTTTAGGAACTGAAATTTCTTAAGACGTAAAAGATACTTTAAGAGTATAACATCCCTGAAACCCAAATGAAGGCTGAGCATGATAGTGGGACAAGAGGAAAGTAAAAGGAAATAGAGGAAAGAACTAGGAGGCAAAGGGCATTTATAGAGGTCTAAATACAGGCATGTACATATGTAAATAAATTTATATAAGATGATGGGGAAATAGATCTATGTGCATATATTTATAGGTTTAATATTAAAGTAGCAGATGGACATTGAGCCTCCACTCAAGTACTCCCTCAATGCAAGAATACTTTGTTCTATTAAGCTGGCAATCCTTGTTGCTCACCTTCCCGACACAATCCCACAAATGGGTACATTAGCAAATGTGAAGAAGCGGATGGTGCCCAGCTATCAAAAGATATAGCGTCTAGGTCTTAACGGCTTGAAGGTAAGCAAGCGGCCATCTAGCTGAGAAGCAACAAAGCCCACATGGAAGAAGCTCACCAGCCTGTGTGATCATGAGGTGTTGATGGGATCAGGCATTAAAGAACAAAAATTATATCATTGTGAATGAAGGGGAGTGCGGAGTGGGGAACCAAAACACACCTGTAGGCAACTGGACATCCCCTTACAGAAAGGTCTTGGGGAGAAGATGAGCCAGTCATGGTGCAGTGTAGCAACAATGAAACAACTTTCCTCTAGTTCTTAAATGCTTCTTCCCCACCACTATCATGATCCTAATTCTACTTTACAAATCCAGCTAGACCAGAGGATATAACTGGTATAGATAAGAACTGGGAACACAGGAAATTCAGGACAGATAAACCCCTCAGGACCAGTGGTTAGAGTGGCATTACCTGGAGGGAGGGTAGAGGGAAGGTGGAGTAGAAAGGGGTAACCAATTACAAGGACCTACATATGACCCCCTCCCTGGGGGACGGACAACAGAAAAGTGGGCGAAGGGCAACGTTAGACAGTATAACACATGACAAATAATAATAATTTATAAATTATTCAAGGGTTCATGAGGGAGGTGGGGTGGGGAGGGAGGGGAAAATGAGCTGATACTAAGGGCTCAAGTAGAAAACATGTTTTGAGAATGATGATGGCAACAAATGTACAAATATGCTTGACACATGGATTGTGATAGGAGTTGTAAGAGACCCCAATAAAATGATTTTTTAAAATCTCACACTACAATTTTCAAATAAGTTTTATTGAAATAAAAATAAGAGTATAACATCCAAATTGTCATCAAGGGATATCAGTGTGAATTATAGTTAATTGGAGATAAGCCATTTCAAATAAAAAACATTGAAATGTTTTATTGTAATATAATTAAATAGATTTGGCCGACTTTTCTTGAAATGTTTTACTTTTTTCCTTTCTGATACATTTTTTCCTGATACATTTTTATTTGAAGAATCAATACTTAACCTTTAACAGGTAGATTGTGGCTGCTATTCCAGCCATATATGGCAGCTTTTTCTTTGTTTTCACATCTTAGCTTTACATCGTTTGCTTGCCTTTTTTTTGGTGTATATTGTTCTTAAGATTACATGTTTTGTTGCAGAGTTATAATGCACATCTACAAGTTATTTTATGACACTTATATTCTATAATTGAATCAATGAATTTTTTCTCTATAAAGAAATTATATTCAGAAATAGTTCTGAAGACTGGTTAAAACATTAATGATTAAACATTGGTCTTAGATAGTATATTCCACAGGTGTTTTAATGTTCATCAGTATGACCATTGAACCATCTCCACTGAAGATTAAATTAGTTATTAAAACCATATTAAAGAAGGACAGCATAGTGTACCAGGCGTCCTGAAACTATGGCCCGTGGGCCACATGTGGCCCACTGAGGACATTTATCCATCCTGCTGGGTGTTTTTGCCCTATTTGTTTTTTTATTTCAAAATAAGGTATGTGCAGCGTGCATAGGAATTTGTTCATAGTTTTTTTTTTTAACTGTAGTCCAGCCCTAGTCTGAGGGAAAGTGAACTGGCTCCCTGTTTAAAAATTTTGAGGGCCCCTGGTGTCGACAAAAAGCACTGTGTTGACGCCCCAAAGACTGGTTTTTTCCGTTATTTTCTTACTCTCTGATTAAGTCTCAAATTCATCCTATAAACCTGTTTGTTCAGCTATGGAATTACATAGAATTTATTCTTCATGGAGAATTTTGTAAGTATGGCAAAGATGTCAGAGACTGTATGTGGAAATGTGGTAATCAATTGTGAAAAATATGGTATTTTTATAATAAGAGTATCTTAAGATTTTAAGACTATTTACCTTTTGACAGTTTTCATATAATTTTTCCCTTAACTCAAAAGTAAAACTTTCAAATTCTAATATATTTTGTGTCACTGTTATTTATTTTTTATAAATAAGACAGCTGAAGCCCAAAGAAATTAAGTCACTTGATTAGTAAAACAGTTACTTAGCCACAAAAGTACGGCCGAAACCAGTTGTACTGATTTGTAGATGGTGAGCATTCTTTATTTTGTGTTAGTGAAAATGATTTGTCTGAGATAATTGATGTACATCTTTAAATTTTTTGGAAGGAGTATATATAATTCTCCCAATTTCTATTTATGTTAATATATCATCTTATTATTCTAGTCTAGAGGCTCATGTAGATTTATAAATTAGCAACGGACAGCATTAAAAATAGAATTAAAAGATGTTACCTTTTAGCACCCAGAGCAATGTATTGCAAATAATTCTTAATATTAGTTGAATAAAATAACTGACATTTTAAAATAAATGTTACAATAAAATGCATTTTTAGTAAGTGTAGAATAGAGAATTTCAGTTTTTGTACATTTTCTCTTTTATTATAATTGATTAATAAGATCAAAGTTCAACAGGAAAGAGATGTCTTATTGGTAGTCAGTACTGTGCACAGAAGATAAGAAGGAATGTATTTGGCAATGAAAAGAAAAACAGGGACAAATGCAAAAATTAGACTTGGAAGATACACAAATCTATAATTTTAAAAGATGGCCTCAGATTCTTTAGATGCTCATAAAAAGGTTGGACTCTACCTTCTGGAATATTCTTTTAAGACATTTTCTTATGTGACATTCCTTATAAGAGATACTCTTCAGAATCACTGTTTGAGATTATCTGCTCATTTCTAAACTGTAGACATGATTTGTGCTGAGACACTTATTTTTATTTATTTATATTTTCAGGCACTTACTTTTACAAAGGGCCTTCAAAAAGTTCATAGGAAAAAAATCCATTACTTGTCATTTCCATGTTTCCATGAACTTTAGGAGAGACCCTGGTGTTCCTAGTTTCAGAAGATCTGATTTGTACTGTGATAGAGAGACATTCCTGTAACACGGATGTCTTGGAAACGTACTTATAGATCTCTGTGGCAAAGTCACCTGAAATTAGTTTTTGATTTAAATGATGTGTCTGTGCCTTATCCCAGACCCTTTGAATCTGAATCTTTTGTAATGGGTCTTGGAAATTAGAATTTTAAATAAACATCTTAAACTGTTAGTTGATCTTAAACTGTTAAGTGGGCTGTTGGAATCAACATCTAAATTTAAAAAGAAAATTAGAAGAGGAAATGTCAGAGAGCAATGTATGTAGTAAAGGTAAATTTACATGTATATGTGTGTGTCAGTGTAACATGTATTTTTTACTGGTTTGCATGTAAAAGATTGAAAACGTTTTTTAAATATTGCTTTAAGGAATAGAATGGCTTTTTGTTATTAGGTGCCTTGAGTTAGTTTAAACTCAAGGTAACAATTACATACAATTAAGAAAGTGTTATATCTCTTACTCTAAATTTTCCTACATACCATCATGAATATCCCAGGTGGGGAAACCGGTTTTGAAAGGAAGGAAGAAGCCCTAAGTAGCCTCAGACACATTTAAAATTAAATCTTTAATTATAACTATAATATTATTTTTATAAAGTTAGAGGTTAGTAATATAGTTGTCCAACATGGCATATTCTTCTTTGCTGTATGTGAAAACACAGGTTCCTGTAACTCTAGGAGAGATGATAGCCTTTCCCAATGTCCATTACATATTTCGTAATTCTCTTCACTGAATGACCATTATGGTCATGAAAATTAATTAAATTACCTTTAAAAATTACTGCATTATTATTGAAAATAAGCATTTTGAAAATAAACATTCATGCATGTATCTGATAGAGAAAAGGTATAGTAATAAAAATGGATAAATTACTTTTTTCTTGTAGGAATCATACAGTCAGTGGCAGAAAACGGGACAATTTTTTCTGGAGTCAATAGCACACAATATAACTTGGGATCCCACAGGTAAGAAAACAAGAGAAACGGATGTATTGCTTGCTTAAGTATTGCTTGTATTATTCTACTGTATTTCAGTTCTATGTGTGAGATTGCGAGAAATACAAAAGTAAGTAAAACAAAATCATGGCTTTTTAGAACTTGCCCTAAAATAATGATAAATAGATGATAAAATTTAGTAAGTGCTACAATATGAATATGCATTATTTGGGGAAAGAGTGTAGTGGGTTATGAGTTAGGTCAGTAGTTTGAAATCACCAGGTACTTTGTGGGAGAAAGATGAGACTTTCTGCTCCTATAAAGAGTTGTATCTTTGAAAATCACAGTAGTTCTACCGTGTCCTATATGGGTCACTGTGAATAGGAATTAACTCGATGGTAGTGAGTTTCCATTGAATTTGGTGAGGAAACCAAACTCACTGCCATTAAGTTGATGCCGACTCATAGCAACCCTATGATACAGTTTAGAAGTGGCCCTGTGGGTTTCTAAGACTGAAAGTCTACAGCAGTAGGAAGCCTCACCCTTGTCCCACTAAGTGGTTGGTGGTTTCCAACTTCTGATTTTAGAGTTAGCAGCCCCTGTGTAAACGTTATGCCACCAGAAATCCTTTTGGGAAGGGGACATTCTTTCTGGAGAGTGAAGCTTTATTAAAGAGTGTTTCACATGAGAATGGGTAGATTTTAACAATGAGTATAGGGTAGCATGAAAGAAATAAAATTCTAAAAAGATAACAAGTTTATGTGTCAGTGATCTGTTCTGCGTTTTATAACCATCCTGAGACATAGTGGCTTTAAACATTAACCATTTTATTGCTCACGATTTAGGAATTACTTTATGGCTTTGTGGAGTTGATGCTTTTTGCTCCATTGCCTGAAGTAGCTTGTCTGGGACTAGAACAATGTTTCCCCAAATGGATGAACCACCCGCTGTGCTGAAACAATTCAGGGGGTGGCAAAAGGAGATACCAGCACTTCATCCTGAATTATGGGCTATAGTACAATATTTTCATTGCCAGGGGTGTACCAAGTGATTTAAAAAAATTTTTTTGTGTGTGAAAAAGGGACAGTAGGACTAAAATGTTTGAGAAACTATGGACTAGAACAGGAGTTTAGCAAAAGTGGCTGGAAAGCTATATGTGATTCTTTTGGTATGTACGAGGTATTATTTAGATAATGGTGACTTCCTTTGAAAAATATGTTTATGGCTCTTGAATAATTTTTAGATTATTGTTAGTGCCAGCACTGGCTTTCCCGTCTGAACTGTTTGCCATCCCCTGGGCTGGTGGAGACAAGAAAGACTTGATTCATTTATCTGCCACTTTGGTGTTGGCTCTCAACTGGGAGCCTTTTTCCCTTCCATATGGACTCTTACCTTGTGCTCACCCTCTCTCAGGTGGCCGCACTAGCAGCTGAATGCTGAGAGGAGAAACAAGTTCCAAACCCTCATAAAGTTTTGGCTTAGAAATCTCAGAATGTTATTTCAATCACAATTTATGGTCCAAACGAGTCTCATGGCTTGTCAGTAGTAAAGGAGTGGAGGAAGCACTTTCATCTCAGATGGAAGGTGTGACAAAGTCTGATTGAAGAGGTTTTGTTTAACTGGGAGACATGATTTACTGGGAGCTGTTTTTAACAGTCTACTTCAATGATTGTTAAAATGATTGGCCCAGAAAAAGAAAATGTAGGCTATGTTGTACTAAGTAAGTTCATTAGGCCGTCAATTGAGAGCTGAAGGAATAAGATTGTAGCCTTTTTTAAAAAAGGCCTTTAAAGGCATCCTAATAATTTTAAATTTAATTATTTCTATTTGTCTAAAGGCTATTTTAAGTTTCTAAGAGGAAAATAATATGTAAGATAATCCTTTTATAAGGTTGGTATGGTAGCAGTGAATTAGATAAATCAAATAGTAGGAATAGGAGACAGAATGACCTTTGAGAAGGAAGTATTCCCAGTTGTATGAATGAGAAAAATGAATATTTTCAGTGCCTATAACATACTAGGTACTCATTTAATATTAAATGAGTGAACGAATAATGCAAAGAGTAGATGGCTATGAAATGCATTTATGCAGAGAATTGACATTATTTGAAAAATGGATTTGAAGACTACTTTAAGACTATATATGACCACATAAAGAAGATTGACATATCAGAGTTAGAGAAGTTAGAATATAGATTTTATTTGGATGTTTGGAGTTTGAGATGCTTGCATATCATCAATAAAGTAAAAACTGAAATCATCACCATCAATTTGATTCTGACTCATAGTGACACAATCAGAACTATTCCTCAGGTTTTCTGAGCCTGTAAATCTATATATGGAAGCAGACCATTTCATCATTCTTTTGTTGTGCCAATCACTGTCAAGTCAATTCTGACTCATAGTAACTTTATATAGGGTAGAGTTAGAACTGACCCCTGGGGTTTCTGAAGCTCTAAACCTTTATGGGAACAGAAAGCTGAATCTTCCTCCTGTTTTGACAGTAATGATCTTGTGATTAACAGCCCAACATGTAATCTACTATACTAGCAAGATTCATATTGTGCCACACAAGCCAAAACCAAAGTCAGTGCCATCAAGTTGATTCTGACTCATATCAACCCTATAGGCTAGTGTAGAATTGTCCCTGTGGGTTTCTAATACTTTGACTTAGCAGTTCTCAGCCTGTGGGTCGTGACCCCTTTAGGGTTTAACAACCCCTTCACAGGGGTCACTCGATTCATAACAGTAGCAAAATCATAGTTATGAAGTAGCAACGAAAATAATTTTATGGTTGTGATGTCACCACAACATGAGGAACTGTATTAAAGGTCTGCGGCATTAGGAAGATTGAGAACCACTGCTTTAACTCCTTACAGGAGTAGAAAGCCTATCTCTCCCTCAGTACAACTGGTGGTTGCAAACTACCAACCTAGAGGTTATCAACCCAACACACAGCTCCTTAAATATTCAGTAGATAATTAGAAATTTGGATCTAGAATATGAGAGAAGTTAACTTTGGAACCTTAAATTAGAAGTCATCAGCATAGAGAGAAAATAGGTCTTTTTGCAGACTAGATAAGAGGAAAGAGAAAAAAAATGTCAGAACCTTTAGGTTATTTTAGAAGATGCAAGTTTTAAGTATCCTTTGACAATTTGTAATAAAGAATCACAATATTTTTCAATGTTCTTTTTTTTTAGGGGATTTGTAAGACAGGTCACTTTTCTCTGGTAATGGCACATAGTTAAACTAAGCACTCCTTTGCTGCCATACTAGCCAGACACCCTGTTGGAGAAAACCCCTAATGATATGCTCCTTTAAAGACGTCAGCCTAGAAAATACAGTTAGCTCTTCTACTCTGGCCGGTAGGGTTGCTGTGAGTTGAAACCACACAACAACAAGCCAGTCTGTAAAAGGAAGCCTGGCGACTCCAAGATGAATCATGAGTACTAATGGAATGGTTGAGGGTTGAAACCTACCAGCTGCTCAGAAGGAGAAAATTTTCACTCCCATAAAGATTTCACTTCATATTTTTCCTTACATTTTCAATTCAAGTACACATCATTTCTCCCTCTTGTGGGATTTTTCACTTGTATTTGTTTTGCCTTTAATACTGTCACAAGGAATCATAAGATTTTTATGCTTTGCTCCATACTGAAATGTGTACTTGTCATGAAAAGGGACAGGATATTTTTTTGTCCTTTCATCCCCAGTGCCTAGGACCAGGCCTGGTGCAAAGAAGACACCCATTCGTTGTTGGTTGAATGAGAGCCAGTGAGAACGCTTTACTACTTTTTTTCAACAAAATGAAATTGCACCCACTTTTCTTCACCCAGATTTTTTTTGTTAATTGACTTTTTGGTCATTTTAATTCCTTTTATATTGTATGAAAAACTCACACATGTTAACCTACCTGCATGTAATTATTAACCTAACCTAAATAATAAGTGGTGAATTTTTGTTTGTTTGTTTTTTTCAGGCAGCCGTCTTTTAACTGGGTCCAACTGTTTGCAGCTCTGGTCCAATACTAATTTAGAAAAGCTAAATGAAGATGAGAATGCAGATAAAACAGATCTTAACTTTGGGGATTGGAGATGCATCTGGCATTGCAAGTAAGCAACTGATTAAAACAATTAAATAGAAAAGCCTATTTGATGTAGTTGTATTATATGAAGATACTTAAACGTTCATGGAAAAATTCCATTATCCTTGCTTAAACTTTTTATTGTGAACTGGGTGAAGGTTTAGAGAGCACATTAGTTTCCCATTTAATAATTTGCATATTTTATTGCAATACCTACCCACAATGTAGCATCACTGATCCTGTTTCTTCTCTGTTTGTTGTTGTCATTTCTCCTCCTTTCCAAACCCTTCTGAAGAATGTGCTTGAGTAAATGCTGCCCCTTTTACCTCCAATGATTGATTATTCTAAGGTGTCTGAACATCTTTACTATTATTGTTCCCTATATGTTGCTGCTGCCGTTGTGAAATGCCATCTGGTTGGTTCTGACCCATAGCAACCCTGTTCACAACAGAACAAAATACTGCATGGTCCTGTGCCATCCTCACAATTGTTTCTATGTGTGAGTCCATTGAGATAACCACTGTGTCAGTGTGCTCACTTTTTCTTGCCTCTCTACCGATCATCATGTCCTTCTACAGGGACTGGTCTCTATTGACAAAATGTTCGAAGTTGTAAGATGAAGTCTTGCCCTTCTTCTGTCCAAGAAGCACTCTGGCCATACACCCTCCTCATCACCGATTTGGATCACTTGTTGTTCCCATGTCCCTGGGTTTGTTAACACCACTTCCTTACCCCCACCTCCCCCACTCATGTCTCTCCAGAACTGTTGGTCCCATTGTTTTCTCCTCCAATTGTTCATCCAGCCTCTTATTTAGACAGACCTGCGGAGATAATAACATGCACAATAACAAGACAGAGCAAAACCAAGCAACACTGTACAACAAAACAACAACAGCAACAAACCAGATTTTAAAAAAAACACAACACGAAAGAAAAGCTTGGCCAAGGACTGTTTACCAGTCCATTCTGTTGGGGAACCATGCCCTGGCCCCCAAATCCACCTTCGGCATTCCCCAGGGACCTCATCGCTCCATTCCCTTGCTGTTCTTTTGCACCCCCTTAGTGTTTTGCCTCGGTGTGACGGGATCAGGTCGGGTGCAGTTCCCATACTTTGTCTCTGATGTTGTCCCCTGTAGGGCTATGGGTCTGTGAGGGCCGTCTTGTCTTATAATGGGGCCAGCCATGTGGTCCTCTCTGTCAACTGGCCGCTCTAATTGGGAATTTTGACCTCACAGCCTGGTGGACCAGGATGTGCTCCACTCTCTCCTCCTCCCCCTTCATCTGCTCCAGTGTGCTTCGATCAGATATGTCCCTCTCCCGGAGCTGCAGATTCAGTGCCGTCCTTTCAAATAAATTCTTCTGCGGGAGGGGCAGGGGTCCACGTAGTAGTTGGGATTGGGGACAGCCCCCCAGACCTCTTCACTGGCTCCCTACTCCACGCCGGCATGTTGCATTCACATCTTGGAGCACTCACTGGGTTGAAGTCTGGTCCCTCTTTCCCTAAGACAGAATCTTTTAAAACTTCCACCTTTTCTCCATTTATCATGATATTACTTCCTGGTCCAGTTGTGAGGATTTTGGTCTTCTTTATATTGAGTTATGATCCATACTGAACACTAATCCTTGATCTTCATCTCCAAGTGCTTCAGATCCTCCACACTTTTAGCAAGATTGTGTCATCTGATATTGCAGGTGGTTAATCAGCCTCCCTCCAATCTTGTTGACACATTCTTTTTATGAGCCAGCTTCTCTGATTATTTGCTTAGCATACAGGTTGAACAAGTATTGTGAGAGGATACAACTCAGACACACCCCTTTTCTGATTTTAAACCATGCCGCAGCATTCTCTTCTATTCCCACATCTGCCTCTTGATCCATGTACATGTTCTGAATAAGCGCACTGTAGTGTTCTGGAATTCCCATTTTTTTTCTCAAGGTTTATTGTGGTCCACAGTTTATAAACCATAGTTTATTATGGTCCACACATTTGAATGTCTTTGCATTGTCAATAAAACACAAGTAAACATCTTTCTGGTATTCTCTTCTTTGAGCCAAGATCCATCTGGCACGAACAGTGATATCCCTTGTTCCATGTCCTCTTTGAATCTGGCCCAAACTGTTGAATGAGTGGTATCAATGATTGTTCTGTAGTTTGAGCCTTCTGTTGGATCACCTTTCTTTTTTTAAACTTTCTATAACACCAATTTACTCGTTTATTAAAAAGTAAACATTTCATAGAATACTTGTGATGATTCTTTTTTGGGGGGAGGGAGTGAATCGCCTTTCTTTAGAATGAGAACAGATCTGAATCTTCCCAGTAAGTTAGTCAAGTAGCTGTATTTCAGATTTTCCAGCATAAACAAGTGAGTGCTCCCAGTTCTTTATCAGCTTACTAAGCATTTTGATGGGTATTCTGTCAATTCCTAGAGTCTTATTTTTGGCTCATGCATTCATTGCATGTGAACTTCCTTTTTTCAACACCATTGGTTCATGCTTCTCTGCTAACTCCTGAAATGAAGAATTGTCAACTAGTTGGTTTTCTTTGTTTTTTGAGGGGTGGTGGTGCAGTGATTCTGTGTATTTTTTCCATCTTCCCTTTATGCTTCCTACATCATTCAATATTTTGCCAATGGAATCTTTCAAGATTGTAGAACGAGGCTTGACTTTTTCTTTATTTCTTTCAGATATGCTAAGCATATTCTTCCATTTTGGCTTTGCAATTCTAGGTCTTTGCATATTTCATTATAACATTTGCTTTTGAAATTTTCTATTCAGCTCTGACTTCGTCTGTTCTTCCAGGTGCCTTAGCTATTCTACAATTAAGAGCAAGTTTCAGAGTCTACTTGGGTCTTTTCTTAATTTCCTTAATTTTTAATGACTTTTTGATTTCTTCATAAATGATGGTCTTGATGTCCTCCCACAGCTCATCAGATCTGTCATTAGTGTTCAATGTACCCCACATGAAAACATCTATTCTGTAGATGAAATTGTGCCCATAGGGCTGAGTTTATTTCCAGACATGAAGCGTGACTACGAGCTATAGTCTCAGCAGTTCTATCAGTCTCTTTCTGATCAGTAAGTCGGATCTTTGTTAGGATTTTGAGTTTTGTCCACATTTTTTAATACTCTATTCAGAACCTTCTAATGTATTCCCCTTCAGAGTACTTAGGAGTAGTAGCTGGAACCATCTAGTTTTTCTAATATCTATTGTGAAGACTAATGTTAAAGTAGCTCGTTAGTCCATTGAAATATTTGTTTCTGTATATCTTCAATTTTTATAACTCTTTCTTTCACACAGAGAAAAACCAATAGTTGTACCTTTGTTGGCCACTCACAAACTTTTAAGACCTGAGTCAGTATTGATCAGAGTAGGATGTAGAACATTGTCTTTGTGACCTATGTTAATCCACTTGACCCTCCACCCGTACCCTCTTCTTGATCTTGGTCCTTAGCCCCCAGACCCAATGATTCATGCCCTCAAGGTTGGTTGTGTCTGAAAGGTTTTAGTAAGTTTGTCTCTTGTATGCTCCACAGCAATCATGGATACATTTATGCAAAGGTAAATAAATATTCATATACACATATCCTCTGTCAGACCTACATATAGTCATGAGAACACCTCCACTCTCCTTCCCTCTGGGAACTTAGAATGTGTTTTGATGAGAGCTGAGGAAATTTAATGTTAAAATAAGTTCAGAATGTACAGTACTAACTTGGACTAGATATACTAATTACTTATTGGAGATGTTATTAAAGTTAGCAGAAAAGCCATGGAACAAGAAAAGATGCACATTTCTGTTTAGAATCAGCTGAAGATTATATCCACTGGAATACATTTAAACTTAAATTTTGATCACATTCTATTTGTAAAAACATTTGAAATGTCACTTGCACATATTAACTGAAGATAAGTACTATTGAGAAAAAAATAGGTTAAGGGGAAGAATATTAGAGGTGAGATTTTAGACACTTTTGTTGTTTTTTTTTGTTAAAAAGGGAGTTTCTGTACAGCGTGTTCTTCTTCCAGAAGATTGAAAAATGTTTTGACAGAATTTTATTCTGCATTCTTCCATTGTTACTTCATTTGTGGATTATGTGTGTGTATGTGTGTGTGGATTGTATGTGCTTCCATCTGTGTGTGCCTCTCATTTTGATTTTTTTTTCTGCCCACCAACTGTCACATAACCTCCAACGTGTCCTTCCTTTGGTTTGAATCTATTTTTCTTGAATTAAAAATTTTGAAGTATTTAAAGATTGACTAACTTTTCTGAGCATAGTATCTTCCAAATCTCCGTAGTAGGAGGGGGTTGACAGTTTGTTTCATCATTGTTCATTAGGTATGATTAATATTCCATTGTATGCATAGACCAGAGTTTGTTGATCATTCCTCTACAGATGGACACTTTGGTTGTTTCCATCTTTTTGCTTTATGAATAGTGCTGCATTAAACCTGGGTGTGCATGCAGGGTGGTACCCCCAGAAAAAAAAACAAACCAGAATTGAGCTGGGTGGAGCAGAGCTCTTGTAGTACGCATTTTTATTGCTGGGTGAGCATCAAGGAACTCACACTGAGTTAGTGCACCCAGTCACATTAGCTGGGAAGGTTCTCTGTGGTAACAGTGTATTTTTTGGTAAAAGCAGTTTCACTTGAACCTTGTGTTTTTGTGATGGCCTATTGAACAGAACAGCGTGAGGCTGTGAAATTTTGTTTCCTGCTTGGAAAAATGTCACAGAAACTGTTGTGATGTTTAACACAATTTACAAAGACAGCGCTATTAGAGAAACTCAAGTGTATAAGTGGTTTTCTCATTTCCAAAAAGGTGATCGATTGATGACAGACCTCATTGTGGACATTCATCAACTTCCCAAACAAATGAAAATATTGACTTGTGCATTTGGAGTTCATTCCACCAGGTCATGCTGTTAAGCTTTCTATTTAGAGGTTCTGAAAAGATAGCATAGCAGTACACAACAAAAAAGGCCTGGTTTGTGGCAGACAGTGCACTCTTTGCCACCACGACTAAGCACCTGCTCATGCAGCTATCTCCTTGTGCCAGTTTTGGGCAAAAAACCCGCATGCCTCTCTTGCCCCACACACCTTAATCACCTCACCTCTCTCCGTGTGACTTGTTTTTGTTACCACAAATGAAGAGGGACATGAAAGGACAGTGATTTGATGATGTAGAAGAGGTGAAGAAAAAACTAAGGAGGTGCTGTCAGCCAACCAAACAGTTGAGCTTGAAAATGTTTCCAAGAATGGAATTGCTGATTTGACAAATGTATTAAGTGTAATGGAGAGTACTTTGAAGGTGACAAGGATGTTTTGTAAAAAAAATTTAGTGTATAGGTTTGGATTTATGGCAGGTCCGATCCCATGGACCTCTCACAGTGTCCCATGCCAAAGCATACTGTAACCCCGAACCATTGCCTGGCTTTACCCCGTGGGCTTCAGGCACTGAAGCAGTTTGCACAGTGGGAAAAAAATTAAATACATTCCTTTGAAAAACAATTCTGTTTTGGGGGTACCCGCGTGTATCTGTTCATGTTTTGTTTTTTTATTCCTTTGGTGTGTATCCAGAGTAGAAAGATGGCTGGACCTGTGGAATTGCTGTTTGCAAATATTTAAGAAAGTACTGTACTGTTTTCTATAATGGCTTACAGATTTGCAGGGATGCCCTTTATTTTAATTTTTAAAAAACTTTTATTGGCATTTCATCCATATATCATTGTAATTCAGTAGTTGAGTCATATCAAGAAGAGTTGTTCAATCATTACCACAATCTATTTTAGAACATTTTCTTCTAGGTATCTAAAAATTTTAATTTTTCCCCTTCTTCCCCCACCCTCCTTCCCTCTCTCACAAAACCTTGATAATTTATAAATTATTATTTTTTCATGTTTTACACTGTCCAATATCTCCCTTCACCTACTTTACTGTTGTTCATTCCCCAGGGAGGGGGTTCTGTGTAGATCACTGTGATCAGTTTTCCCCCTCTCCCTCACCTCCCTCTTACCCTACTGGTATCGCCACTCTCACCATTGGTCCTGAGGGGTTTATCTGTCCTGGATTCCCTGTGTTTCCAGCTCTAATCTGTACCAGTGTACATCCACTGGTCTATCTGGATCTGCAAGGTAGAACTGAGATCATGATAGTGGGTGGCAGGAAGCATTAAAGAACTAGAGAAAAGTTGTATATTTTATCGGTGCTACCCTGCACCCTGACTGGCTTGTCTCCTCCCCATGACCCTTCTGTAAGGGGATGTCCAGTTGCCTAGAGATGAGCTTTGGGTCCTCACTCTGCACTCTCCCTCTCTCACAATGGCACAATTTTTTGTTCCTTTGATACCTGATATCCGATTCCATCGACACTTCATGATCACACAGGCTGGTGCGAAGCTTCCTCCATGTGGGCTGCTTCTCACCTAGATGGCCTCTTGTTTATCTTCAAACCTTTAAGACCCCAGCCCCTATATCTTTTGATAGCCAGGCACCATCAGCTTTCTTCACCACATTTGCTTATGCACCTGCTTTGTCTTCAGCAATTGTGTCAGGAAGGTGAGCATCATGGAATGACACTCTTATTTAATATAGTCCCAGAAGTCTTAGCCAGAGCTGTTAGACATCAAAAAGAAATCAAAAGTATAAAAAGTCTCATAGATGAAGTAAAACTCTCTGTTTGAAGACAATATAACTTTACATATAGAAAACGCCAAAGACTCTTTAAGAAAATTTCTGCAATTAATTAAAAATTTGGCAGAAACCTGGCACTTTTAATAATGAATCTTAAAAGATGTCCTAATGACTAACCAGGTACATAGAAATGTATATACATCATGATCCTTATAACACTTTTTGTGTGACAGCAAAAGTTGGAAACAGTGAATTAATTACTGTATATACTTGAGTAAACCGATCCGAATATCAGCTGAGGCACCTAATTTAACCACAAAAACTGCATTAAAAATGTGCTGAAAAACTCAGCTTATACACAAGTATATACGGTAATTATTCTAACTCATGAAATTAGAGTATAATGGAATTTTCCCACAACCTTTTTGAAGCTTCCTTTTGTATAATGAAAATACCCTACAGCCAGTTAAATAATGATATATACTGATGCAGAAATGACACATTTTAAAATAAGTAAAAGATGAAAGATACTGCAATGCAAACTGTAAATATGAATTTGCTTTCAACCCCCACATTCATACCTCCCCCTAAAAAGTAGAGGGGGAACAGTAGAAAGAGAGGGAGAAGAGAGAAAAGCCTGGAAGTCTATCTATTAAGATGTTAGCTTTTTTGGTCTGGGTGAAGGTGCAATGCATTGGTGAAACTACTGGTGACTTCATTTTCTTTTCTTCATCCACCTGTATGCATATATTAAACTAAGAATCAGTTGTAATACTATTGATACTTGGAATAAGATGTCACTGTTTTTTCTTTTAGAAATTAATTTAGAATGGTTCTGTTTCCTTTGTAAGTGTGAATTTGGGTAATGGAAAGGGAAACAATGATAATGAGGATTGTTTTGAAGTCTGCATAAATGAGTAGTCGGAAATAAAGCCAGCAAAAAGAAATGAGTCAAGTACCTTTGAGAAAAAAAATGCAGGTAGGCAACAAGTATGCAGGTCGAGCTGACAGGCTATATCATTTGTGACTACAAGACTCCTGTTAAACCACATGTAACCTTTAATTAGGAGAATGCTACTCTAAGGCAGAATTTATTGGCTTATTTTCTATTGAAATGTGTATTGGAAGATGGAATCCAAAATTCTTGGAAATTTGATCTCTACATTTTAAAAATGCATTCTTTATCTTTTGTCATAGACTTTAAAACTTTTGATAAGCCATTTCTTGCTAAGATTTTTAAGCCTGGACACTTTCAAGTGTTTCTTACTCTGTTCACTTATGAGTATATGAAAAGTGAGTGGGGAAACTTCTCATCAAATTTTAAAAAATTGTACTCAAATTGCTGAATAATGAAGTAATTTGAATTTTCTTCATTTAATTTTCCTTGAAAATTATTCTTTATGTGTTTGATTTACAGAACTGCTTCCGAAGTGCATTTAATGAAATTTTCACCAGATGGAGAATTTTTTGCCACTGCTGGGAAGGTAAATTATGAAAATACTGGTAAAAGAACTGTATGCTTTTGGTTTACTTTTAAACTTAAGACATTAAACTAGCTTCATTCCTTTATTTAAGTTGGAAATATTTTCTTTTTCAATTAAAAATATTAAATAGAAAAAATAACTAATGTATTAAAAAGGCAATATGGTACAGTTGAGCTAGCACTGTGATCATGGTAAGGTTATTTAATCCTTTTGAGTCTTGGTTTTCTCATATTAAAATGAGGTTAATATCACCTACTACTAGGTGGTTAATGATAGAATTAAATTGCACAATACATCTAAGTGACTGGTACAGTGCCTTGTATGGAGTAAAAGACCAATGTACTATAAAACAGAAGCCCTACTAACTCAGAGCAGTCCTGGGTGTGCTTTCTTAACCTGTAGACTCTTGCAGAAGCAGATAGCCTCACCTTTCTCCCTGGGAGCTGCGGGTGAATTTGAACTGCCTACATTGTGGTTCAAAGCCCGTTGCCTAACCCACAGTGTCTTCAGGGGCCACTACTAGATAGCTTTTAGCTGACAACTCGGGTTGATTAATTTGTAGTTGAAAGCTTTCTAGAAAAGTATTTGTAATCATTTCCCAATGTGAAAACTTTGCTACCTCCTGTTTTCAGAAAAATTTATTTCTTTAAAATTGTTTTCAGATCAGTTTATCAATCACTAATATTTTAAAATTATTGGTCTATAAACCAAGAGTGTGGGATATTCTAAAACATCAGTGAGTTTTTGTAGGAGAGAAGTAGAGTTGTTTTTTCTGATTGACTTTAGGACTGGGTTTTAAGAGTGGCATCCAGTACATGCTGGCTTCTCTTTTTTCCTTGTATTCCTTTTTCCCTAAATTACAAGGTACACATTTGATTTTACTTAAAATATTTTATGTAACAGTTGGCTAAGACTAGTTAACTAGGGATTTCTGTGTAGCACAAATAGTTAAATATTTGATGACTGACCAAAAGGTTGGTTGCTCACACACATCCATAAGAAAGGCTTGATTAAAGATCTGCTTCACAAAGGTCACAGCCCAGGAAACTCGATGGAGTGCAGTCCACTCTACAAAACATAAGATTACCTGGAGTCAGAGGTGACCCGATGGCAACTGGTTGGACCATAGTCTTGAACTGTTGTTGGATGGTAACATATCAGTGGCCTCATGTTATACTGACTTCATGTGGCAGAACAGAGCTGCCCATAGGGTTCATTTGGCTGGATTCTTATGGGAGAACATTGCCAGGCCTTTCTTCTGTGGAGCACAGGGTAGATTCAAATGACGAACCTTTTGTTTAGCCACCACCTGCTTAACCATTATGCCACTTCTGTTATTAACTACGGTAGTTCTAACCTTCAACATTTTCTCGTGATAATTCATGATACCACCCTTTTATTTCCTCTCCAGTACTTTGCAGATTGGCTTGACTGCTACAAAGATAGGGCTGATTGTTTAAACCCACTAGCAGCTCCACAGCTGAAAAATGTGGCAGTCTGCTTCTGTAAGGATTGCCACCCTGGAGACCCCACAGGGCCGCGTTAATCTGTTTGAGACTGTTGCTTTCAGTCAGATTTGACCTGCTGACAATGGGCTCAGGTTTTGTACATCTGCCATTAATGGTATTAATCTCATTTGACACTTGGCTAAAAGGGAAAACAAACTCTAATTTTATCTTTTGAGAATTTTTCTTGAATGACTCCACTTACATAGTAAATGGTGACTAGCATGCCTTTTTTTCTTTTAATCAACCCTTACAAGTTACACACATTTATACACTTCAGTTCTCTAAATACAAATTAAGGAATGCTGAGAGAAAAGCAGATCTGACTTGGAAGAAGTACAGCCAGAATGATCCTTAGAAGCAAGGCTGGTGAGACTTCGCCTCACACCTTTTAGACGTGTTATCAGGAACGGCCCGCCTCTGGAGAAGAGTTGCATGCTTGCTCAAGTACAGGGCAGTGAAAAGCAGGAAGACCCTTAACAAGACGGATTGACACAGTGACTGCGATAGGCTCACACAAGAACAGTTGTCAGCATGGTGCTGAGCCAGGAGGGATTGCCTTCTGTTGTACACAGGATTGCTAGAATGGGAACCTACTTGACCCGGCACCTAACAATGAGTAGAAAAACATTGTCATCATTTTCCTCCTCAGTTACTCCATGCTTAATACTTTTCCCATTCCTAAATTTATGTGACTGGAAGAAAAATCTTTTGTCCTTTGACTCAGCCTGCAATTTGATTCTGAGTTTGATTCTGTTTGCTTGACTGTGGTGTTTTTCTCTGGTTTTCCCTCAGGATGACTGTCTTGTAAAGGTGTGGTATAATGTAGAAAACTGGCGGACAGCTGTTCCCTCTCCAGATGGAAGGTCAGAAAAACAATCCCAAGGGGAGATGGACTTTTCATTTGTATATCTGGCCCATCCTCGAGCAGTAAATGGATTTTCCTGGCGTAAAACCAGCAAATATATGCCTAGGTTAGTGCGTTAGTGTTATTGTGATCTTGAATGTGTCTAACTTCTGAGCCTTTGAATATTTGTGTAATGTAAGTCGGCCCCCTGACCATAAGACCTTCAGCCTTCAGTCAGTGGAATCAACGCTAAAAATGAGAGTCTTGTAAAAGGAGTATAAGCTGAGATAATGTGCCAATGTAAAATATCCTATTCGCCATTGTCTCCCCTCTGCTGCTTGTTCTTTTTCACCAGGTACGTATGCTTAACTAAGTGGCTCCTGTTGATATTTTTATTAACTTGCTGATTTTCCTGATATAAGCCTTCTACTTATTTTTTTTTAATCAGATAAATTTTTAAAATACGTGTTTCAGTGTATTTTGGTTTCGTCCACTCTCGCTCCGGCTTTTTGAGTCACCCAGTTGAAGGCACACTTTGCCGACAGTGTTTCAGCCTTTGGGCTCTTGATGTTTATGAGGCTAATAGAGTAGTAGTTGATTTTACTTTTATTTGTGGAAACAGAAGGCTAATTCGCTGAAGGTCAGTGGATAACTAAGAAGTGAGGTGGTTGATGTGTATCTTATAGTGCGTTTTCTATTCTTGTATTGCAGTACTTTGGATCTGTGGTAGGTAAGGAGAGAATAGGTAGATTGAATAGTTTATCAGTGACCAGTGTGCAGGAAGTAAAAATAAAACATTATGAAATAATAACAATCCTGGTGGTGCAATGGTTGATAACATGGCTGCTAATCGAAAGGTCATTGGGCAAACCTTAGCAGTGGTTGTCTTGAAGAAAGATGTACAAACTCTGGGGCCAATTTTACTCTGTCTTGTGTGGCCATTATGAGTTGAAACTGACTCCATGGCACAGGAAGGAAATGTGAAATTTTCATTAGAAGATATAATTTTTTCTTGCTTACTATTTGAAGATTTAAACCTTAATTTCAGTTTGCTCTTAGAAATATGAGAATAATTTAAAAATTTTAAAGGTCCCACTTCATGCATGCACAGTTTTATTACAGACAATGTTTGTAAACATGTCTGTGATCAGTGAATAGTTGAAGATAAGTTCTCTCAATAATACTTAGTTTCAGTACATCTAAGTCTCATTCCAATGTCTTCAAAAAATTAAAAATGGTCCAATCCAAACTGACTTCTGAAGGGATCTGCTGGGTAGTTAAATCCAGGCAGAGATGTCACCTCAGCGGGTTAAGGCACTTTTTATATTCCAAGGGGGTAATTTTAGTAGATATTTTCAAGGGGCAGAGCATGACCATGGGGCTTATTAAGAAGTGTTAAAAAATTTTTCTAAACTGCATTGGTGCAAAGAAAACAAAACAGGAGTGTCAAGGAATTTTTGCCATTGTGACAACTCACCTACTCGTCCTTAGATGGTTCTTTAGAATCCTGGTGGTAAACCTAAACCCATCAACCTTAATAACCTGCTCCTGCACCTTTGCAAAACTCAAAGAGCACTGAGCCCTGTGAGACTGCCAACACTTCTGTCCTGCAGTGGTACGAAGTGAGGCAAGCAGAATTCTCCACGGAAACACCACTTTAAAATCTGTCCACACAATAGAAAACTGGTTGAAGAGAGTCATCAGTCCAGTGTAAAGACATGAAAAATAATAATAATTGATAAATTATCCAGGGTTCATGAGTAAATGGGGGGAGGGAGGGAGAAAAAGCGAGGAGCTGATACCAAGGGCTCAAGTAGAAAGAAATTGTTTTGAAAATGATTAGGGCAACAAATGTGCTTAACACAATGGATGGATGTATGGATTGTGATAAGAGTTGTGTTAGCCCCCAATAAAATGATAAAAAACAAAACTGTCTAGACTTCAATGAAGAGTGGTCTGTGAAATAATAACTTTGCGTTTTGATGTTTTTATGATATTGTTACATTTTTGTCTTACCTTTGTAAGAAGACACTTGAATTAACAGAATCAAGAACTACTAAATTCTACATAGAAAAAGAGCTAGATTGGTAAACATGTGGCTGTAATAAAATCAAACATCCATTCAATTGCAGTGGTCCTGACTAATGTTGAATGTTTATATATTGACATTTTCTTCTTTGGTACTTAAGTTGTATGTGTTTTAAAAAATATAGAAAAAGAATTATATTGTGCAAATTTGTGTTTTTGTCTCTAAAATATTTTTCCTTTTTAGGGCTTCTGTGTGCAATGTACTGTTGACTTGTTGCAAAGATAATGTCTGCCGTCTTTGGGTAGAGACATTTTTACCAAACGATTGTTTGCTCTACGGAGGTGACTGTAGCCATTGGACTGAACCAATTACTTTAACAAATAACATCAATAGAAATGCTTCCAGTAAAGAACGAGTTCAAAATGCTTTAGAAGTAAGTGAGTTTTTGTTGGATGTTATTGTTTATGTTTTACTACTTTTCATACATGATCTTTTTATATAGTCATTCTAATTAGTGTACAAAGGCATATGTGATAACAAGAAGTATAAATACATCAAGAAAACAATTTTCAGGAATTTGTTTCAAATATATATACTGAGAGACTAAGACATAAAACTACTTATAACTGTGAAGTCACTTGAATATAACATAGCCATGTAGCTCTTTTAAGTGTTGTTTTTTGATATTGAAAACAGCAGTTGATCTCAAAATGGTTTATCTTTGAAAGCTTTGTATTATTTTTTAAATCGTTTTTATTAGGGGCTCATACAACTCATCACAATCTATACACACATCAATTGTGTAAAGCACATCTGTACATTCATTGCCCTCATCATTCTCAAAACATTTGCTCTCCACTTAGCTTCTGGTATCAGGTCCTCATTTTTTCCCCCTTCCTCCCTGATGCCCCCTCCCTCATGAACCTTTGATAAATTATAAATCATTAATTTGTCATATCTTGCCCTGTCCGACGTCTCCCTTCACCCACTTTTCTGTTGTCCGTCCCCCATGGAGGAGGTCACATGTAGAACCTTTGTATTATTAAGGAGCAAATGTTTGTTTTTTAACATTTGGGTAGTATTGGTTCAGAATAGGATTAAATATATATCGTGTGGTACTTGGTAACTGATATAATGTCTCTGTGTAATAATAGCTGGAAGAATTTCTGTACTGAATTAGAAAGCTTTTCTTTGGCTCTTCCTTCTGCCTCATGTTAGCCAAATAACCTTGGGGTTCGTGTGAACTGTTTTTTCCTGAGAAAACTGATAATAATCATACTTCCATTGGCTACCTTATAAGATCAGATGATATGATAGCTGTGAAAATGCATTATAGATTATAAAATATCATTCTAATATATGATGGTGATATTATTTAGTTCTTGAGTAAGGCAAGTAATTTGTGGGTAAAATAAAAACTATATGCTTAAAGATATCATTTCCATAGGCACGTTATTATAAACCTTTTTAAACTTTTAAGTTCAAGAAATGAATTAGAAGAACATAAACCAAATACAATTTAATCGTAGAGTACCGTGTAAAGATTAACAAAAAGATAGGCAATTTTAAGTCCTGACCTTATTCTTTAGGTTTCACATTTGCCATGCAAACATTTTTAAAGAGGGAGGGTAGAGGGAAGTTGGGGTGGGAAGGGGGACTGATTACAAGGATCTACATGTAACCTCCTCTCTGGGGGACGGGCAACAGAAAATTTGGACAGTGTAAGATATGACAAAATAAGAATAATTATAAATTATCAAGGGTTCATGAGGGAGGGTAGCGGGGAGGGAGGGGAAAAAATGAGGAGCTGATACCAAGATTTCAAGTAGAAAGCAAATGTCTTGAGACTGATGATGGCAACAAATGTACATTTGTGCTTGATACGATGGATGCATGGATGGATGGATGGATGGATTCTGTTAAGGGTTGTATGAGTCCCCAATAAAATGATTAAACATTTTTTGGAAGATATTTTTACATACTTATAAGACAATCTGGTCTAGAATATATCTGTCATTTATTTTATACATATATGTTATTTAATCTATACATCTGTGACTTATAACCAGATGAGCATTGCTTTTACTCTGGTTTTCTTTCTCTTTTTTTTATTCTGTGTTTCATTTACTCAGGTAAATCTGAGACATTTTCGTAGAGGTCGGAGGAGATCACTTGCACTTGTAGCACATACTGGATACCTGCCGCATCAGCAGGATCCACATCATGTTCACAGAAATACTCCACTGCATGCCAATGCACTTTGCCACTTTCATATTGCTGCCAGCATCAACCCAGCCACAGGTAATAAAAGACTGTTCCGAAGATACTTTGGAAATCCGGTAGATTGTTTTTATAATTTGTTACACTTTCAGTTTTTAAATAAGTTAGGAATGACAATTTGAACTACGTTTTCATTCTACCCACCTCATTGGTTATACAGAGAGAAGACTTTATTTTCATTTTAAGGTCATGTTTGGGTTATACTTTAAGATCTTAATAAGTCATTGAGGTGCTCAAACTCTCTGCCACTGCATCTATGCCAACTCACAGCAATCTAATAGGACAAGGTAGAATTGCCCTACTAGGTTTCCAAGACTGTACCACTTTATAGGAGTAGGAAGTCTGAGATAGGCACTGTGAATTCGCTGGAAAGCTAAAATCTGCGTTAAGACTTAACACGGGGATTCATTACAAAGTATTGCTATCCGGGTTTCATTTCATACATGCAAGGGCTTATCCCAAACAAAATGTGTCGAAACGTGTCTCTCTGATCAGTGGATAGCTACAGTCAAGTTCGCTCAGTAATACACCTGGGTTAGCCTCTTTAGGTTGCCTGCAACAACAACAACAAAATCTTGCACAAAGATCAGTTAGCTCAAGGAGTCTTTTAAGTAATATCGAAGTCAATGAAGATGATTAGAGGGAACACATCATTAACCAGGGCCAAGTCTTGCACTGCCCAGGACTATCCAGGGATCCAAATCCAGTCAGAGCAGTGGCTTCTAACAGGATCTGCTGAACCAGTTCAATTCAAGGCAAGTAATTCAGCTCTGATAAGGCTCTGGTGATTATTTTGGGGATTCCAAAGGAATAATCATGATATATTGTCTCAAAGAACATAGGATGCTTACAGGGGCTTATTATAAAGAAGTGTAAAGAAAATGTAAAACTGCCTTCCTGAGAAAACTAAGAATATTATGTCAAGACATTTTTTCCCATCACAACAACAATGTAACTGCTCTATCTTTGGAACTTACCAAGGACTGTCCTATGAGACTTTCTTGAAAAGCATTATTTCATCTACCTCACAGTTCTGATCTTGCTCCTTCAACTTTCCTATGTTCTCAAAACTCAAAGAATATTTAAAAGGAATGTGAATTTGAGTCCCTCAAGGATGCCAAAACAGCAAGAGTATACATTGTGAAAATGTCGATATTACTAAAAATTCTTTACAGTTCAGTGCAACTCGAATCCAAATCCCACAATTCTTCAACGAAATCGAGAAACCAATCACCAACTTTATACAGAAAGGAAAGAAACCCAGGACAAATAGAACACTATTAAAAAATAAAAACCATGTGGGAGGCCTTTCACTCCTAGACTTTAAAATCTATTTTATAGGCATGGTAACCAAAACCTGGTACTTGTACCTATAGTGATACATATGGACACCAGTGAATTAGAATTCAGAACTCAGAAATACAACCAACTACCTTTAGACATATTCTCTCTGATAAAGGACTAAAACACATTAAATGGGCAAGAGATAGCCTTTTTCAACAAACGGTACTGGAAAAACGAGACCTTCACAACGAAAATAATGACACAGGACCCGTACCTCACACTAAGTAGATGAACCATTGCCCTAAATAAAAAGCACAGAAGTATAAAGACCATCAGCAAAAAAACAGGGGCAAACTTAAGTACCCTAATAGCAGGCATAAACACACAACCAAACATAATGAAAAATATCCACACTATGGAAGACAAAGAACTAGAACCTCCTAAAAATATCACATTTATGCACATCAAAACTTTATCAAGAGAATTTACAGAGAACCCACAGATTGGGAAAAATAGTAATAATATATGAAGGGCTAATCTCCAAAAATTTATAGAAAAGTACATCTTAAGAAGAAAAATGAAAATAATCCAATCAAAAAGTGGGCACAAGACATTAGTGGACAGTTTACCAAAGATGGCATACAGGTGGCTAACAACTATATGAAGAAACATTCATGTTTATTAGCAGTAAGAGAAATATGAACAACAGTGAAATACCACCTCACACCAACATTTATAGTAAAATTCAACGAAACAAAATAATAAATGCTGGAGAGGATGCAGAGAGATCAGAATGCTTTTCCATTGCTGGTGGTTCTGTAGAACTGTACAACCACTGTGGAAATCAACATGATACTTTCTTAACCAAATACAAATGCAAGTACCTATGATCCAGCAATCCCTCTACTAGGTATACATCCTAAAGAAATCAAGAATACAACATGAGCATCTAAGATATATGCAGACCTATATTTATTGCAGCAATTTCCATAATAACAAAAACATGGAAATAGCCATAAAACCTGATTATAGAGTTATGGATAAATAAAAGCAGTGGAAACTCGCTTACATACCACAGGTATGGATAGCACTAGAGAATATTATGCTAAGTAAAACTTAGTCTTACAAAGGTAAATATTGAATAACATTATTTTAAGGGAAAAAAAAGGAATGTGCTTTTTATACAAAAGAGAAGGTTTCTGATGACTGAGGAAGCTAGGGACAGGAGCAGGAACCAGGAGAAGGGAGGGTTGGGATACTGACGAAGGAGAGAAGGAAGTCTGCAGAAGCGGAGGAGAAAGGCAACCACACTTATTCCAGTTGTGAGGATTTGGGTCCTCTTTACATTGAGTCATAATCTTACTGAAGGCTGCAATCCTTGTTCTTCATCAGCAAGTCCCACAGTGGCTTAAGACCTCCTCACTTAATGTAGATAATTCCTTATAAAGAACCAAAGCCTTACAACTGAAACAGTAGGAAACATCCTGATAAAAAGAGAGGGTTGAAATTTTCAAGAGTTTCATCTTGCTTGGATCCACAACCAATGATCATGGAAGCAGCAGTCAAGATTAAAGGATGCATTGCATTAGCTAAGGCTGCAGAATAAGACAGCGTTGAAATGTTTAAGAGCAAAGATGTCACTTGGAGGACCAAAGTGTCCCTGACTAAAGCCAAGATATTTTCAATTGCCTCTTATGCATGTGAAAATTGGACAATAAAGAGGAAAGAAAGTTGATGCATTTAAGTTATACTTATTGGTAAGAATATGGAAAGCACTGTAGACTGACTGCCAGAAGTACTAATAAATCTGTTTTAGAAGTAGTTCAAAGAGAAAAAAATGATTAGGGCAAAGACTGTACAGATGTGCTTTATACAATTGATGTATGTATATGTATGAACTGTGAAAAGAATTGTATCAGCCCCAATAAATTGTTAAAAAAAAAAAAAAAAGAAGTAGTTCAACCATAATGTTCCTTAGCGCGACATCGTGTCATATAATTTGGACATCTTATCCAAGGAAACTAGTCCATGGAAAAAGATAATCATTTTTGGTAGTGTAGAGGGGCAGCAAAATAAGAGGGAGACTCTAAATGACACAGTCGCTCCAACTGTTGACTCAACCCTAACAATTGTGAACACGGTGCAAGAATGGACAATGCTTTGTTCTGTTGTACACAGGGTTTCTGAGTTGGGGCGGACTTGAGGACACTCAACAACCACAAATAACAGAATGTCTGTCAGAGAGCTTTGAAAATCTGTTCTTTTAGTTTTAGATTTTAGATCTGTACAATGAATAATTCTCAGAAAAATTATTGCATTCTGTCTTGTTTTGAATGCCTTTCTTGAATATGAGAAGGGATTCTCAATTTCCTGTCTTCCAACTTCAATCTGGATACTATTGTTAATGAATAAGCAGTGTACGCTTAGAGTTGGATGGATGGAGTCATCAAAGAAGTAAATATGTTAGTTCTTAAGTTATAAAAAGTGGTTCTGGTAATAAAGTACATATACAAAAGTACTTCAAAAGGTTTGTGGAAAGATGAAACTCAAAGTTAACAGAATTTTTCCACGAAGGTTTTGAAGTTCTTTTGTAACCCTGGAGTCCTGTTTGCATAGTGGTTATGAGTTGAGCTGTGATCTGCAAGGTCAGCAGTTCAAAACCACAAGCTGTTCCTCCCATAAAGAGTTACAGACTTAGAAACTCACAGGGGCAGTTTGACCTTGTACAATAGGGTCACTATGAATCAGCATATATTCAATGGCAGTGAAATATTGTAACACACTTCCTTGATAACCTGATGATGGCATTTTCAGGGTAGTTCTAGGTTAAAATATGCTATTACTAAAGTTTGGGTATAAATTAAGGTTTTTTCTATTAATATATCTAAAATGTTACAGACTTTTAAAATGAGACTGTTAGATTACTAGTAGAGAAAACATTTGTATGATTGAATAATTTAGATGATATAACCCAGAATATACATAAGAACTTCAAAAAGCTTATCATAAAAAGAATAAAACAATAATGATTATATTTCTTTAAACTTTTTGAAACCCTGTAGTATAATGTTAACTCCTAGATAATAGCTAGGAGCCTTGGCTGTGAATTGGTTAAGTGCTCAGCAGCCCCCCTGAGGGAAAAAGAAGTAGCAGTCTGCTTCTGTAAAGATGTGGAAACTGGAGCAGCTCCACTCTGTCCTTGTGTATGAGTCGGATTAGACTCGATTCCAGTTGGTTAGTTTTGTTTTTAGTTATACTAGTATGTTACCTTTATCTTTTAAGTCTGTCGTCAATAATAGTGGTGGATAATAATTTATGTCGGAAGTCTTACTTAAAGGTTAAATAAAATGTATTTCAGAGGCTTAGAAAAAATATAACAGTTATTACTGCATGTATGAAACCTATATGTTTTGTATGCTGGAATGCTAATGTTTTTATATTTTAATTTCTGTGTTCCTCATACCTAGATATTCCACTTCTTCCTTCTATTACATCCCTGAGCCTCAATGAAAATGAAGAGAAGAGTGGACCTTTTGTTGTACACTGGCTGAACAATAAAGAGTTGCATTTAACTTTGTCCATGGAAGTCTTTTTACAGCAACTTAGAAAAAGTTTTGAGCAACCTTCTTCTGAGGCCAGTGTGGAAGACTGTAATCCAGTTGATGTAAAGTCTGATGAAGGTAAGCTTTAAAAAGGATAAAAAACTAAATGTTTGATTAAAATACTAATTTTTTTAATGTTGGCGTACTGGTAGAGATTGTCAGAAACAAACTTCAACTATAGCCTAATACAAATTTGAATGAGCTCATTTCATAATCCAATGTAGGTAGGATGATTCAGGGACTCAGACTTCCTCATTCCTGTTCATCTGTCACCTTGTTTGGGAAGGTCCATCTATGACTTCCACTGAGCTTTTTAAAAATGCAGAAGCAGAAACTCCAACCAGATTTAGTAATCTAGAAATCTGTAAATTAACAAAATCCCCAAGCGCTGTATATGCATGTAAAAGTTTGAAAAGCATTGCCCCGGGACCTTATATTCTTCTGCAGTTAGCCTGTGGTTAGGTAGAGAGAACTGAGAGATGGTGTAGTGCCTTTTCTACTGCCTTTACTCAAAATTGACACATAATACATTCATTCACATTCCATTGGCAAGAACTAATCATGGGGTCCATGACTTGTCTCTGACTGGATGCACTAAGAAAATGGAAGCATGAATTTGGTCAAAGGAGCTTGATGGTGTCGTGGTTATGCCTTGGGCTGGACAGCCACTCTAGAGGAAGCGTGAGTCTTTTTGCTCCTGGAACTATAGACAGCCTCAGAAACCCAACAGGACAGGTCTACTCCATCCTGTAGGCTCACCATGAGTTGGAATTGACTCAATGGCAGTGAGGTTTGTTTTATTTAATTTTAATGATTTATAAGAGCCTTGGTGGCATAGTAGGGTATGAGTTTGGATGCTAATGAGAAAGATAAGCAGTTCAAACCTATCAGTTGGCGCTAGGGAGAAAGATGAGGCTTTCTGCTCCCCTAAAAATTTTCACTGTCTTTAAAAACAAATTTTCATTGTATTTTAGATGGGAGTTTACATTTCAGATCAACAACTTTGCATTCAGCAATTTGAACCACTAAACAAACTCCCCTGCTCTCATAAAACTTTACAGCCTTAGAAACCCAGTGGGGCAGCTCTCTGTCCTATAGGGTCACTATGAATCTAAGTTGATTCGGCGGCGCTGGGCTGGTTGGGTTGGTATGATTTGTACATAATTTTGCTTTAAAAAAAGTTTCCTTGTTTCTTTTTAATCACAAGCTTGTACATTCTCATTAGAACACCACAGTCAAATATTACAAATGATAATAACATTTTCATACTGTTTGGTAAGTGCCTTTTGAGATTCCTTTTTCTTAGATGCTCATATGAATATGTATTTACTGACTTTATTGCATTATGGATATTCATTTTTAAAACAAATTCAATATTTGTTTTTTAAAATACCGAATTTTACCTTACAGTGTACTATAACTTGCTTTTTGTTTCATAGTGGGCAGTCTTTTTATTTTTACAAATGCTTGAGTGTTCCATGCTAAGAGAACTTACATTTTAAAAATTATTTTATTAATAGACTTTTAAATTGTTTTTTCCCCACTATATTAATAATGGTGCAAGGATTCTTCACAGCATAGTTGATTACATGTTGGATTGCTAACCACAAGGTCAGCAGTTCAAAATCACTGGCTGCTCTTCAAGAGAAAACTAAAGTCTTTTTACTCTTGTAAAGAATTATTATCTCAGAAACCACAGAATCAGTTCTGCCTAGTAGTCCCTTAGTGCTTCGAGTTGCAGTTGACTCGATGGCACTGAGTCTAGTTTGCTTGGTTTAATAATAATATAGAGGAACACCTTATCTTTGTGTGACATTTTTTGTAAGGTAGATTCCTAAAATGGAATTATTAGGGAGGAGCTTTAGTGGTGCTGTTTGGAAGCATTGGACTGCTAACCCCAAGGTTAGATGTTCAAACTCACCAACCAGCTTGCAGGATGAGTATATCAGCTCCTGTAAAAATGTAGCCTCAGGGTTAGCTATGTCAGCATCATCTCAGTGGCCGTGAGCTTGGTTGTGGGTTTGTGGTATAAACACTGTAAAGTTCAATAACTTCTGCCAAATTATCCAGAAATAATTTATTAGTTTATAGTTTCTGCTCACTTCCAGGGAGTGAGCAGAGAGAGAAGGTATCTCCTGCTCCAAAGGGAAAACATACAGGCATTCCCTGAATCCTCAGGGGAAGGCCATGCCTGCACAGAGGCCTCATTGACTCTATAACCCAATTGATAGAGTAGACGCCACCCCTTTATTCTTAATCCTCGCTAGTCCCAAATTGACACCAGATTATGTAACTACCACACCAACATTGAATCTCATCAATATATTAATTTTTCCCAGTTGGTATGAGAAATATCACGTCTTGTTTTACTCTGCTTTTTTTGTCACAAACAGATAAAATATTTGTATTTATTAGCCTCTCTTTTCTGGCTTGCCTTTTTACACGCTTTGCCTAAGTTTAGTTTTTTCTTTATCTTATTAATATGTTTTCTTAATGTAAATGTTTTTTATATTTACATTTTAAAGCATCTCTTTTAAGGAAGGGTGACTATCCGTCACAGGAGGCGGTGACTGGGGTGTTTAAAATAGAGGTCAGGGTATAAATATTTCCCTGTGTTTCTTTGCCCACAATTTATTTTCAGATGCATGTCTTGAGGTCTCTGGCAATTGAGTGCTGTGACTCTATTCCTTTAAGATGTCTTATCAATTATAAATTCATACATCTAAAGGATAGTAGCAAACTCAGATTTGGATAAATACAGAATTAGGAAGAAAAGAATACATTATATCCCAATTATATATTGTGAAATTTCAATCCAGGATTTATAAGCACAATTTTCATTCTTTTATTTCACTGTAAGCAAATTGGAGGTCCGAAGAAGTGCCATGTTGTTCTGAAGGTTAGCTGAATGGTTAATTGTGGGACATGGCTTAGAAACCACTTAATTTATTTTTCTAGTCCAATATTATTCATTTTACTGCTAGTCTGCTAAGTCCTATAAAATCTTGTCTAGAATTACTGAGTCAACCTCAATCAACTGAAGAAGCAAAATTACTTTTAAAAGGGAGCATCTTAATATGAAAGTTGTTGCTTTTCATTTCAAGTGCATTTCTGAAGATACTTCATAACCTCATGTAATAAATTGATTCTATTTGCCTTGTTTCATAATCCTTTTCCTTACAGAAATGGATGATGGTGTTGACAATCTGAAAATTAATCACGAAAAGAAGGAAGTGAGCAGTAATAAAATAGTACCAAACTCAAGCTTTGTACCATTACCATCAGCTGCCATTGATCATCAGATTGAAGTACTTCTGGCTGAATGGAGTAAAAATGCAGACATGCTCTTCAGTATCCATCCTGTGGATGGTTCTTTGCTTGTTTGGCATGTAGATTGGCTGGATGAATACCAGCCTGGTATGTTTCGTCAAGTGCAGGTACTATTACTCTGATCTCTGTATAATTACTTGTTAAATGTTAAATATAATTACTTGTTAAAAGCACTACTTCGTAGTAGTTACTTGATGAAATTTCACGTGTTCTAATACTTGCTCTCTTAATTCTAGGTGTCCTTTGTTTCCAGAATTCCTGTAGCTTTCCCAACAGGGGATGCCAACTCTCTCTGTAAAAGCATAGTGATGTACGCCTGTACAAAGAATGTCGACTTGGCTATTCTGCAAGGCAAACAAAAGCCTGCTGGTCTCACACATTCCACATCAATGCTAATCTCTTCTGGTCACAGTAAATCAGCTAACAGTTTAAAATTAAGTATTTTCACCCCGAACGTTATGATGATTTCAAAGCATGCTGATGGCTCTCTCAATCAATGGCTGGTCAGCTTTGCCGAAGAATCTGCTTTTTCTACAGTTCTCAGTATTTCCCACAAATCCAGATATTGTGGACATCGCTTTCATCTTAATGATTTAGCTTGCCACTCAGTATTACCATTATTGCTGACTACATCACACCATAATGCATTAAGGACACCAGATGTCGACAGCCAAAAGCAACCTGATGATACTGTCTATGTTGAAGATTGTTCTTTGGGACAACAGAATAAAAGCACCACTGATGTGGTATTTCAGGACCCTAATGCAGTTTATAGTGAGCTCATTCTCTGGAGGGTTGATCCAGTTGGGCCATTGTCTTTTTCTGGAGGCGTTTCTGAGCTTGCCCGGATTAATTCTCTTCACGTCTCTGCCTTTTCCAATGTGGCATGGCTGCCTACTCTTATACCTAGTTACTGTCTAGGTGAGATTTTTAAAAATTAATATTTAAGAAATTTAATTTTTTAAATATACTATCCCTAAGTGGTTTAATTGTAAATGTTTGTAAATCCTTTCTAGGGGCATACTGCAACTCTCCTAGTGCATGCTTCGTAGCAAGTGATGGACAATATCTGAGATTATATGAAGCAGTTATTGATGCCAAGAAACTTTTATATGAACTGTCTAATCCAGAAATCTCTGTAAGTAAATGCTTTGTAAACTTCTGTGTGTATAAAGATTTTAGGTATTTGATTTATAATTAGTGGCTTCCTGGACTGAAGCGATCTACACCCATATAACCCCTGATGCCTTGAATTGCCAGTATTTTAGTTAACAGCCACGTGTTGAACCATTGGACTACCAAGCCTGCTTTGTGATATTTAGAGAAAAATTATTTCAGGTAGAAAAACTAATGCAGAGACCCTGATGTCAGCATGTTTGACATACAGTGATTACCTCTGTTGTCAGACTCACTTCGTTCCAAAGTTGTTTTCAAACACTGAAAAGTTTAAACACGGAACATATTTTCCCCATAAAAAATAATGGAAAACCAAATAATATGTTCGGTGGCCTCCAAATTTACATGGATAAATTCATTTTCCAGGACTTTTACACAAACTTAACAGCCTTAGGTTGTGGAAATACTCCCCAAAGCATCTAAATGAAAAATACAGTAAATAAAATTACAATATTTTATGCAAATAAGCTAAATAAAAAGCTCCATGATAAATGTTTGCACTAACAAAGTACTCTATGTTGTCAGGAGAAAAGCAGCGCTTAGCCTGAAGCGTCACCCCTTTGAGCCCAAGGCAAGACACACAGAGTGTCTCTGGCTCGCCTCAGACAGGGTTTGTCAAGTCGAATTTTCAGTTTGACCACGCAATAAAGTTACAGACATGTAGTAGATTTTTCTGGAACTTTGCTGATCGAGCAGTGCAAGGTTCAAGCTTGGAGCCTTTCAACAACAGAGGTATCACTGTGTTATAAAAACAATAAGGAGCCTAGCGCAATTCGGCTTTTTTGGGGTACTCCCTGGTATATGTAATTATTTTAAAATTAATTTGTTTATAGTAAAGAAGATATCTTTTTTAAACAGAAATACGTTGGTGAAGTATTTAACATTGTCAGTCAGCAATCGACAGCCAGACCAGGATGCATTATTGCATTAGACCCCATCACCAAACTTGTAAGTATTACTTTTTCCTACACAGGACGCAGCCTTTGAGTCGATTCCAACTCATGACAACCCATGTGTGTCAGAATGAAACTGTAGTCCATGGAGTTTTTAATAGTTTGTTCTTCAGAAGTAGATTGCCAGGTCTTTCTTCCTAGGTATCTCTGGAAGAACTCAAACTGCAGACTTTTTGGTTAGCGACTAAGTGTGTTGGCCATTTGCATCATCCAACGGCTCCATTCAACCAAAATCGTGCCCACTGCCATCAAGTTGATTATGACTTACACCAACCCTACACGGGGTTCTGAGACTGTCAGTCTTTATGGGAGCAGATCGTCTCATTGTTCTGTGGAGTTGATTGTTGTGTTTGAACCACTGACCAACAGGACTCACAGGACTTCTTTAAAAAGCCCGTAACATTAGATGCAGGTCGTATCTGTCAATTACTCTTGGTATTTCTTTATTTGCATTCAGCATGGCAGAAAAACACAACTGCTTCATGTTTTTCAAGAAGATTTCATTTTGAATGACCTTGAGAAGAAAAGTTGGGGAAAGGACAATTTATCTCATGCAGGTAAAGAAGCATTTTTAATTTAATGAGAGGCTATAGAATATATTAGGAAGTTAAATAAAGATGAATCGATAGAACATTTCACACTATTTGAAGTTGAAATTGTTCCAAAGGTTTGTTCTATTATTTATCATGTTTTAATCAGAAAATAAGCATGAAACCTGAGGGGGTTCTGTCTTTTAAAAAAACATAATAGAAATATTTTGTCAGTTCTATCTTTTTATAAAAAATAATAGAAATATTTTTGCCAGTATATTGGGTGCTTTTGGTATAGATGGGATACTGTTTAAAACTATTTGGGTAATGTGCACATCTGACCTTTTGAAAATGTGTAATCTTCAGTGGTCGCATAAAGACAAACTAAATACTTTTATAATAATAAAACAGTTTAAGGTTTTTACTAAACTCCTCTAGCCAACATTAACCATGATTTTGCAAAAAGGAAAGGTGAGAAAAATAAAGCCAACATCTCCTGGTTATCACTTTTAATGATAGAGTCAAACCAAACTAAAAAACTTAGGGAAAAAGCAAACAAACTTAGAAAGCAGCCATGCAGTATGTGCTGGCTGCTTAAAGAGTCAATTATCGACTGTGAAAGAATACTAACACAAACTTTTTCTTTCCGTTCGGATTTTTTTTAGTTTTGTCTATTGCATTTTTCTTGCAAATTAATTCTTGCAAATTATTTTTCTTCTGCTGTTCTATTTTCTTTCGTGAGAAGTGCTCCCTAGCATTCTGTGCTTTCATGGTAAAACCATGATTTCTTACATTGTTTTCATTTACTTTTCTTTCATTGGCCCTTTTACTCAGCTGTGCAAGTAAACAAACATTGTTGATGTGTTCTTATAACCTCTGAACATAATGAAGGAAAAGTGTTAAGAATGAAAATAAAAAAGAATGAAAATCAAATGTGCCAGATGAAAAGAATTAATTAAACACATTGTTATTTTTTATGTTGATTTTAAAATATTGATTAAAATTAAGACCATTCCAAGAAATTATTTTCTTTTTGTTAAGATTGAGTTCTGCAATGATTTTCATTTGTCTTAGCATTTTTCCTCCATTTCATTTCTAACTTGTTATTCTTCTGTTTATATGATGATTACATTTTTCTTAAAATATTTAGGGAATCTTTACAAACTTTCACTCAAAAATTATTATCTAAGTTGTCAAAGGAGTTTTGTTAAATTATCTTTTGTTCTAGCACAACGGTTGGCAAACTTTTGAGACAGAAAAGCCAATCCAATCCTATCTCTCACAACAATTTAAAGGTTATTCGAGACATAAGTATATTTTTAAAAACAAATGAAATCACTGTTATCTCAATATGTAGCCTTTAAAGTTTTTCAATTTTACTGAAGAGTCACATGTATATACCAAAAGAGCCACGTATGCTGCAGCTTGCTCACCTCTGTTCTAGAGTTAAGAGAAAAATTGTTTTACAGATACTTTCGTTATTGGGACATTCTTTACTGTTGGTGAAATACTCAGAAAAAAGATTGATTTTTGTTTTTCTTTTACAATCCTTGATCCTTTTCTTTAATTTTTATGTGTGCCCAACTAGCCCAGAACACATTACAAAAATTACTTTTCATTTTGTTCATTTCTAAACACAATGTGATTTAAGATACTGATAATTTCCTTTCTTAGTGTTCCTTTGTAACATGTTTTTCTTCTGTGAACCTATAAAAGGATAAAACCATTAAACTCTAATGTTTTTCTCTAGTTTTTTACATGCTCTGTTATAATGTATATATGTTATACATTTTTAGTTTATATGTAATTTTCCTTCACTATGACTGATTAAAAGCTATCATAAAATAAATTTTGGGTTTTTAAAAAACCATCCTGGATTATAATATAATGAATACCTAAATGTTGGTCATTGCATCAAAATTATGACATTATTCCATTATATCATTTAATTCACTTGAAAAAACCTGTTTGACAATATAGTTTTGTTATTGACAATTTTTTTCTTATTTTTCTTTATTTATTTTTAATCATTTTATGGGGGCTCATGCAACTCTTATCACACTCCATACAGACATCAATTGTATAAAGCACATTTGTACTTTCACTGCCCTCATCATTCTCAAAACATTTGCTCTCTGCCTAAGCCCCTGGCATCAGCTCCTCATTTTCCCCTCCCTCTCTACTCCCTCATGAACCTTTGATAATTTATAAATTATTATTTTGTCATATCTTACACGGTCTCCCTTCACCCACTTTTCCGTTGTCCATCCCTAAGGGTGGAGGTTATATGTAGATCCTTGTTTCGTTTCCCCCTCTTGACCCCACCTTCCTTCCACCTTCCCGGAATTGCCACCCTCATCACTGGTCCTTCAGGGATCTGTTATTGGCAATTTACCCAATGGCTATATCACATATATAAGTGAGTTTATATATCACTTAGTTTTTATCATCTTAAAAATTTTATCATGAGGGGACTTCGAAAAGTTCATACAAAAGGGAATTAAAAGGAAGCAGACATTTTCATAAATTTTTTGAGATCCTCTCATATATGTCAATAGTTTAGCAAAGGCAGTATGATTAGAATGTACAGAATATGGAACAATGTATAAAGTTATGTGATATTTTTACTATTAATTTTGAATTAATTTAAGGGTAGTATGTGTATATTTGTTGCATCCTTATAATACCATTTTGAATTTTGAACCATAGTTTAAAGTTTTGAACTATTTGCTTTTTTTTTCTTCCCAAAATCCAATTATTTATTTATTTTATAAGTCATTTTATTTGGGGCTCATACAATTCTTATCACAATCCATACAAGATTCAATTATTTTGATTTGACCTTGTTATACTAGTTCTCTCATTAATCCCTTTCAATAATAATAAATATCATTAATACCAACAGGCAGCTCACCTAGTAGATTTTCTGAAAAGTTCTACCTAATTGTAATAGAGTGTACTCAAGACAACCGGTCCTTGCTACATATGTGGAATTTACATTTAAAGTCCATTCCTGTCTCGTTGGGTGAGTTTTTTGTAATTATAAGTACACATAAAATAAAAAATTAAACCTGTTTAGACAATTATATCCTTAAAAAAGTCAGTCTGAATTAGAGGTGATTGTCATTTTTTTTGTTGCTTAATTCAACTTTCTTTTTATAATAAAGAAAATAGGTAATTTCTAATAAATTAATACAAATATTAATATATGTACTTCTTATCTCTTATAAGGTATTTGCAAATTTTAAAATTATTAACTTTTCTGCAGATGTAATATTTATAACATTTTCCCCCACTTATCGGTCCTTTTTATGTTTTATAGATGAAAAAAGAGATACAAAAACATCCGAAGCAGTTTGCCAGCCTAATGAACATTATTCTTCTCCAGAAAAGATTCTATCTCCTTTTTCACAAAAGTATGAAGCTTGCAGAGCAAATCTTCAAAGTACCAGCAAGTTGACCCTTTCTTCAGAAATGGTTTACAGCCAAGAGTTGCATTTACCTGACGGAGTTGAGATAATAAGTGTTAAGCCATCAGCAGGTTTGTAAATTTTGTGGGAAAAGAGTAATCAAAGTTTGAAACCTCTTGAGTGTTTGTCAACATATGCACAACTCCTTCTTTTAAATCCACACAAAATAACAAGTGGAAAGAATATATATCAGTACCCTCCATAGGAAACTTAAATTTATATTTTCTGATTATGCTGACATTTGTCAGCTAATTTTGGTTTTAAATACTGATTTTTAAACCTTCCATTGTCTTTTGAGAGAGAAAATGAAAGTTGTAAACTCTTGTAATTTTAGTAGTAACTGTCAGGAGCCATGTACTAAGAAGAATTCTAAGTGTGTGTTTCTTGCTACATATTCATCCTCATTATTCTACTGAAATGGTTCTTAAAATGGGGTCCCTAGAGATAAATAGCATCAATATCACCTGGGAGCTTGTTAAAAATGAAAACTCTTGACCCACAACCCCAGACCTACTGAATCACAAGCTTCGGGTGAAGTCAGCTGTTTTAACAAGCCTTCAGGTGATTCTTATGTATTCAAAAGATCAATAATACCAAGTTAAAATCTGTCTTTTGTAGTCAAGTATGCATCTTTGTCCTTTTCTACTCATCTTTTTTCCCCTGTGTACATAAGTTGAATGCTTTTTACTTATTTCATCATCTTATTACTTCAATCACTTAGTTTTTATTGAGTGAATGATAACAAATAATGATAATTGTGTCATTTAGCAATAGTACTATATTCCTTTTGACTTTAAAAAAGCTTTGTTATAATTATGTTGAAATGTGCTTTTAAAATATGATAAATATTCTAAATAATTTTATAATGTTATTATTCATGTTTAATAATTTAGAACAGTGGCCAGCCTCCTGTTTTTATAAATAAGTTTAACTAGGCCACAGCCCCATTGATTATTTGCTTTTGTGAATGATTGCTCTGTGCTACAGTGGCAGAGCGGAGTAGTTATGGCAAACACCCTAAGAACCAGAAAGCCGAGAAGCGTCCTTACTGTCTGGCCCTTTAAGAAAGTTTCCTGAGTTGGGGGAAAAGTTTCTTGGCTTCAAGTTTAAGAAACAAAGCTAAGAGTTTATGATTACATTAAGTCCCAACCAAATCCCACTTAGGAATCCTCTCAGATCAAGTGTTGCATATATCTGATTCAAGAAAGACCGGGTAAGGGGATCATTTCGTACTTGTGTAGGCATGTGCTATTCTAAATTGTATTGAAAATATGAAGGAGAATGAACTAGTATATGTTAAGATTTCTTTAATGTACTGGTCAACCTTTCAGACGAGATTTCTAATACTATATAAAACTTGGAAAGAGTCATGAAAAGAATGTTGGATTATAGCTTAGATGTCTAATTGTGCAGTTTTAACTGTTGACTATGAATACAAGATAAGGCTCAAGATAGTTGTACATGGCTATGATTTTTTTTTACCTACAAAATAAAGGAATTAAATAGCTTACAGTTAACTTGAGTTCTTTAGGTTTTGATGATGCTGTCCTTATTTATATTTTGTATTATTAAAACGTGTTACTCAACTAGTTGACACTTAAAATACAGATAGACCTGTCATGTTTTTAACAGTAGTTCAAGCAAAAGGACTGAAATCTTTAGTGCATGAAAAAACAAATATTTAAATTTGATATTTGTTAATAGACTCTTTTTTTTTTCATTTTAGGGCATTTGAGTTCTTCTTCCATATATCCTGTATGCAGTGCTCCTTACTTGTTGGCAACTTCATGCTCAGATGAGAGAGTAAGATTCTGGAGATGCAGGGTAACAGGTGTAGAATCTGCTACATCAAAGAATGGCAAGATGGATCTTACATACATCTGGGAAGAATGGCCATTGCTTATTGAAGATGGACTTCAGAACAATAGTAGTATCTCTGTACCTGGTAGACCTATAGAAGTTAGCTGTGCACACACAAATCGTTTAGCAGTAGCTTATAAGCAGCCTGCATATACTAGTAGATCTTCTCAGGATTTTATGATGCATGTAAGTATTTTTGAATGTGAATCTACAGGAGGTTCATGTTGGATTCTTGAACAGACAATTCATTTAGATGAGTTAAGCACAGTGTTGGATTCTGGCATTAGTATTGACAGCAATTTAGTGACCTATAATAAGCACGAGATTTACTTATCCAGTAAAGAGACTTTCACATCAAACACAAAGCACTTAGTTCACTTAGACTGGATGTCTAGAGAGGATGGTTCTCATATTCTGACTGTGGGGATTGGATCAAAGCTGTTTATGTATGGACCCCTGGCTGGCAAGCTACAAGAGCAGTCTGGAAAGGAAAGCATAGCATTTCCGCTCTGGGAGGGTACTAAAGTTGTGCCTCTTTCCAAGTTTGTACTGTTACGAAGTGTGGACCTCGTTTCTTCTGTAGAAGGCTCCCCTCCTTTCCCTATTTCTTTGTCTTGGGTTCGTGATGGCATCCTGGTGGTAGGAATGGACTGTGAAATGCATGTATATTCCCAATGGCAGCCATCTTCTAAACAAGAACTGGTTATAGCAGATTCATACAGTGGAAGTACTCCATCTATTGTAAGTTTAGTAAAACAAAGTAATTCATCAAGTTTTGGGTCGCATCCTCCAAAGAAAACTCTGACTCGATCCATGACCAGTCTTGCACAGAAAATCTGTGGAAAGAAAACGGCATTTGATCCTTCAGTGGATATGGAAGATTCTGGACTCTTTGAAGCAGCTCATGCACTTTCCCCAACTTTACCCCAGTACCATCCCTTGCAGCTTTTGGAACTCATGGATCTTGGGAAAGTTCGGAGAGCAAAGGCCATCTTGTCGCACCTTGTCAAGTGCATTGCTGGAGAAGTTGTGGCTCTGAATGAAACTGAAAGCAACCATGAACGCCGCCTTAGGTCTCTCACCATCAGTGCTAGTGGAGTCACTACCAGAGACCCCCAAGCATTCCACAAAAGTGAAAATACAGATTATACAGAAATAGATTCTGTCCCTCCACTTCCTTTATATGCTTTACTTGCAGCAGATGATGACAGCTGTTACTCAGGCTTGGAGAACTCTAGCAACCAGAATACCTTAAATAAATCAAACCAATTATCAAGTGAAAATTATGACGAGCTTTTTCAGATCTCAGCTCTAACGTCTGATAGCCATGTGTTAGAGACAGATGAAGAAAACACAAAGCCCAGGGTTATTGACCTGTCACAGTACAGTCCAACTTACTTTGGTCCTGAGCACGCTCAGGTTCTTTCTGGCCACTTACTTCATTCCAGCTTACCAGGACTCAGCCGAATGGAGCAGATGTCTTTAATGGCCTTAGCAGATACAATTGCAACTACAAGTACTGATATTGGAGAAAGCAGAGACAAAAGCCAAGGTAAAATTAAATTCTGTGTAGAATTGGAGGACAAATTGATGATAGCTTCTTCACAACACATTTAACTTGCTTCTGTACTTAAGATTTGTATTCAGTAATTGTTACTTTAGGTATTATATTACCTAAAAATAAAAGACCATTCCATTACACAATGTTATGAGCTATAATTTGGCTTTGGAAATATTAAGAGTGATATTTGTTTCCTTTAAAAATGCCAGGGTAAATTCCGCCTGCCTACAGCAACAGACAAAGGCATGATAGAATCCGGTCTTGTCTGGTTTGGGGGCTTTACTCCACATAGCCATTTTCTTCTTAAATTCCTTGAGTTAGAATCCTCACGAGATTGCAAGTAAGATTCGAAATGAGGAAGTCCACCTTTATTCCAGTCATTCGGATGCATCCCATGAGCCAGACTGACAGGAAAATACGGGGTTATATTTAAGAGGGGAAAAAAGTGAAATATGTACTAATTTTTATGTAGTAGCACCCTCCTTTCGTACAATCATAACTTCCAATAGTAGCAGCAGATTCCTGGGGTGGTGATACTCGTATGATCTGAACCTTTCTTGAAAATATTAGTGTACTATATGTCACAGAAAGAGTTAAACTATTTAAAAATTGTGCCACGTTATTGAGAGTTCTTGATCACAGGAGTACAGATTATGAAAGTTGTCATCGATACTAAATCAATTCATTCTCTGCTTTATGATTTTTTCCAATAACTTTATTGCTACCTTTTTCTGTGTTATATGATTCTATAATGAAAGTTAAAATTTAGGCTGATAACTTTTGTCAATTTAAGAACAATGTTATACTTAGCGCCACAATATGGTGGTTGCCAACATTTTTAGCTTTTACTGGTGCCTTGGTTAAAAGAAACAATTTTTTGTTATTTTACAATTAAAAAAAAATTCCTGGTTGTAGGTGGAGAAACTCTTGACGAATGTGGATTAAAATTTCTTTTGGCTGTTCGACTCCATACCTTTCTTACAACTTCCCTTCCAGCCTATCGAGCTCAACTCCTTCACCAAGGTAATTTGGGTCATAATCTACTAAATGTGGCAGTTTAGTTAAGAAGAGTAGCTTGTAAGCTTTTAGCTTGTTTTTGCTCACACATGAAACAGCCAACAAATTCTCCATGTAGTAAGGATCCAACTTCCAAGAATGTTATTGGAACTCAGCCCTTGCCTGTTGGTGTCTGGCTTTGAGTCTCTTCAGTTTTACTTTACTATTGTTTAGCTCTTCTTTCTGTTTCTTCATTCTCATTTTGTGTTTAGCTTTGGAAATGTTAAGCCTAAAATGATAACTCATATTTCTCCATTATCAATGAAAAAAAATTGAGCTTGGTTAGGAAGTAATAGAAATTTAAAAATAATTAGAATAATAATCTGTTCATTCACTGTGTGAGTTTTTTTATTTGTTTGATTGTGTTTCTTATTTATTCTCAAAGATTTTGCTTATAGTGGGCATTTCAGATTTCGTGACAAGAGTTTAAAACTTGGGACCATAATCATGCCCAAAGATGTCAACGCTGAATCTTGTGGTTAACCGTTTGTTTTACTCGGGCTTAGGTCTAATTCCAAATAAATTTCATTGTAAAGGAAGAGAATTAAAAACTGACCAATAAACAACACCTGTATAGACTCAGAGGTTGGGAGATTTATCCATGTATAGATAGGGTGCTTTATAAATACAGCAGGTAATACCGCAGATAATAGGAGTGACTAATAGCAGTTTTCTAGGTTCTTTTTTAAATGCTTTACTTATTTTACTTAATCATCAAAACAATATAAGGTAAATTGTAAATTATAAATTAAGAAACTGAGCCAGAAAGAGATGAATTAACTTTTCCAAAGCTATATAGTTAGTGGATCTGCAAATAAACACACATCCAGATTTCAGAGTCTTAATTGTGTTAGGTTCAAGTCACCAAACTAATGTTTTTATAATTCATTGGATTAAAATCATAAAGCAAATGTTGACCAAAAAAGATGAGAAGCAGCATTGAAGAGAGAAATGTGCCCATATATAATATTGTTTAGATGTATGTTTCTCATTTTCTTAAGTGATGATGGGTAATAGTGTCAATTCTGACTCATAGCAATCCTGTAGGACAGCGTAGAGCTACTCCTTAGGGTTTGAGACTGTTAGTCTTCGTGGGAGCAGCAACCAGCCTGATTTTTCTTTTGAGTAATAATAGCTAGAGAAAAATGCAGTAATATAATGGGTGATAGCTAGAGAATAGTAATTCTGCAACAGTGCCATTTGCCATAAGCATTTTTCCTTACCTTATTGAAAAGTGTTTTAATTGTAGAAAATATATGCTCATTTCAGAAACTGCTAAAATGAAAGAATTGTTTGGAGAAAAAAAGAAAAATCATACCCACTAGTCATAGACATTTGATTATAATTCTCTGAGTATCATGTAAAGTTCAGGCATTTTTTATTTAAAATATAGAACAAACATTTTTGAGAATCATTATATAATGGTGATTATATACCTTTCTAAACATTCTTTTTCACATTTTTCAGGTCTGTCTACTAGTCATTTTGCCTGGGCATTTCACTCAGTAGCAGAAGAAGAATTGTTGAACATGTTGCCAGCGATGCAAAAAGACGATCCCACTTGGGCTGACCTAAGAGCTATGGGTGTAGGGTGGTGGGTCCGGAATACCCGAAATTTACGCCGATGCATAGAAAAGGTAAGTGTGTTTATTTTACTGCAATAATGAGTATATTTTTTGCACATATCATTACAAAGCATTCAATATTTACTCTGGTGTTATCCTTTTTTTCTTTTTAAAGCACTGAAATATTTTTAAATATCCATTATGTTTCAGAATATTGTTTTTTTTTGTTTTTTTGTTTCAGAATACTATTAATGTAAAATTTTAAATTGACATTCTAGTTCTAAAATTGTTAGTGAACATGTTTGTTAGTAATATATATCTAATTTTTACCAAATAATTTACTTATATGTTTTGAAAAGTAAGTAAGATAGAAGTGTTAGCTCTGTTTCCACTGTACCTGTGGAGGCTGTAACTCTAAATTACTGTGGTCATTATCCACACACGTGGATACACACTCATAGCCGCGTAATTTAAAATGGATTGAACATGCATGTATGCTAGCTTCATATAGAAGGAAACTTTTTTTCACTTAAAAATGCACTTGTCAAATTTTCACCAATATTTTCTAATTAAAGGTAGCCAAAGCTGCTTTTTACCGAAAGAATGATCCTTTAGATGCTGCCATCTTTTACCTCGCAATGAAAAAGAAAGCTGTGATTTGGGGGTTATATAGGTAGGTGAGGAAACTGTTTCAAAATGAAAAACTTTTTATAAAAAGTATACATGTATTAAGATTTGTTCAAATTGGTATTCATTTTTTTAGATTCTTCAAGTTTCTAATAACAGATTTCATAAGGGAAGAAGCCTACATGTTTTCCAAAATAGAATTTTGATGAGGTCATTTTTGTTTGTTTTCAGGTTTATCAGACGCACAACCCATGCTTTCACTTACCTTAAGAACATCTCATGATAATCCTAGAGAGAATACTTTTGTAAAAATGCATACTAAGTATAAAAAGAAAGAAAACAAGAGTCTAGGGTGGGGAAGAAGATGGGTTGCTGGAGCCTGGAAAAAGCATCTTCTCTCTGCTCTTTTGAGAGCTGGTGGGTCAGTCTATCCCTCCAACTGCTCGTTCTTGAAGGCCTTGATTGCGTTCCAAAGCAGAGATCACTTTGAGTTTTTGCCTCACATTTCTTGGCAAGACTTGGTGACCATGATGACCATAAAATGGCTCTTGTTTGTTTTATGTTCATTTCCAGTTGAATCTTTATGAAAAACAATCTTTTGGGGATAGTTTTGATATATCAACCTTAAGGTAGTAAATATCTTAGATTTTTTTCAATTAGGTCATACTTTGTAGATTTTTTTTCAATCAGACCATAGTTTAAAGGTTTCTGTCACCAAAATCACTCTATAGCTGTTGGCCAGGGCACATGGAGAAGTTAACGTGAAAAAGTTAGTGTAATTTATATATTTTGCAAGGACATAAAAATAACTCCACACCCTGCTGCTAATACAGTTTTCAGTGAATTTGAAAGATTTTTTTTCTCTGATTTATATAAGAAAATGTTATTCCTATTCTTTACTGCTGGGAAAAGAAGCAGGATGTAATTTACAAACTGGCAAATGCAAAGCGGCTTCACAAACTTTTAAAAGTTCTCTTGTATGTCTGTTGATTCTTAACTCTTTGTAAGACGGAATTGATCATGGAAGCATTGTGTTCCAAAATTTTCTAACTTCTCTTTTCTTCATAGATCTCAAAAGGATGCCAAAATGACGCAATTTTTTGGACACAATTTTGAGGATGATAGGTGGCGTAAAGCCGCTTTAAAGAATGCTTTTTCTTTACTAGGCAAACAGCGTTTTGAACATTCTGCAGCATTTTTTCTTTTAGCTGGTTGCCTTAGAGATGCAATTGAGGTAATGAAAGGCCTTTTTTCCCCCAATAGCATTAACAGCTTTTACTTGTGACTTAAACCTTCAATTAAAATTTTTTTAACTTAAAATTAAAAAAAATTTTGGCTTAAAATTATATGGAAGTAATATAAGGCTAAAGATGAGGCATTCTACTCCTATAAAAAGTTATAGAATTGGAAACTCACAAGGGCAGTCAGTTCTACCCTGTCTTAGAGAGTTGCTATGTATCTGAATTGACTCCATCCATGGCAGTGAATTAGTGTATTTGTTTGTTTATTTTCCCGGGGGGGGGGAGGGGGGGGTTGTGGTTTTTTTTTTTTTGAGCAGACAGATTTACAAGTATTGACGCAGACTTTTCCCAAAGAGGGTGCTGAAGGAAACGAAAGAAGCCCTGCCCTCCCAAAACGGAAGGCAAAGCAAAGGCATTCAAGGCCAAGAAGGCAGTGCTGAAAGGCGTCCACACCACACACACATACACACACACACACAAAATATTTGCATGACACCCACCTTTCTGTGGCACAAGACCCTAAGCTAAGTAGGCAGCCCACATAACCCCCCGAAGAAGCAAGCTGGAGCACTATGCCCTCATTAAGTTTCGCTTGACCATGGAGTCTGCCATAAAGATGATCAAAGACAACATCACACTTGTGTACATTGTGGATGTCAAGGCCCACAAGCACCAGATCAAACAGGCTGGGAAGACGCGCTATGACATCGTAGTCAAGATCAACACCTTGATCAGGCCTGAGAGCAAAAAGACATATGGGTGACTGGCTTATGACTAGCACACTTTAGGTGCTGCCAACAAAATTGGAATCATCCAAACTGAGCCCAGGTGGCTAATGCTAAATAAAATATTTTTCAATAAATAAGTAAAATAATCAATTTATTGATATAAAATTCTCTGGAAGATTTGTAAAAACAAGTAGTATATTTGTTGTTGTTATGCTTGCTTATTAATTTCTGTTAATAAACTTTTTGTTGTAAATATTGAGCTAATTTATTTAATCTGAAAAGAATCCCATACTTATTTATAAGAAATTTTTTTTTTAGGTATGTCTTGAAAAACTGAATGACATCCAGTTGGCTCTTATAATAGCAAGACTTTATGAATCTGAATTTGATAGAGCATCTACATATAAGTCTGTTTTACGAAAAAAAGTTTTGGGAATTGAGTCTCCTGCCAATGAAGTCAGTGTATTGAACATAAATATGCATTGTGACCCTTTTCTTCGGAGCATGGCATATTGGATTTTGGAAGATTATGGTAGTGCTCTGGAAACATTAATAAGGCAACCTGTCAGAGAGGATCATGGTAAGGTGCACTTTGGAGCTGTTAGTGATAAATCATTTTTCAGAATCGTCCTAGGTACTGAGGGTAATATAAAATTGCTGAATGCATGATCCAAGACTTAATGGTTTCATTGGAAACACAGACTTGTATATATAGTTTTTGTATGCATGTATTGCTTTTGTTAAGGTGTTTTTTTAAATTAAGACTTTGACTTTTTTATCTTCATGAAATAGAATTGTTGATCATAAATACAATCAACTCTAGAAGATAAATGTTTTGGGAAACTACTAAAATAAATGTTTATCTTTGGTAGGAGTTATGGTTGGTAAACAGTTTTATAACTTTAAGAATAAAAATATATTCAGTGTAAAGAAAGCTGATATAAGTGATATGATTTGAAAATATTTAGCTAAATAAGCCTTGACACTAATTGTTCAATAGGAAAATGAGCTATAAAGGGTTTGAATTGTGTCCTTTTACTTTGGGTGAAAGTATACATACGTTTTTGCACATACATTCACCAAATTCTACGTTTACTACCCAGTAATTGACTCTTCGCATTGTGTTACCATTTTTGCTATTTCTGCCTTTATTATTTTACCACCATTGGCATGGATTCACTAGCCCCTAAGCTGCTCATCTGTGATTTAGAAAATTTACTAGCCACTCCAAGGGAGAAAGATGAGAGGCTTTACTCCTATAAAGATTGACAATATCAGAAACCCACAGGGGCAGTTCTAGTCTGTTCAGTTTCTCGGGTATTTGTTCAGTAGACAGATTGAACAAGTACAGATTGAGAAGAGGCAACCCTGAGGCACACCTTTCCTGATTTTAAGCCATGCAGAACTCTTGTTCTGTTCGCACAGCTGCCTTTTGATTCATGGACAGATTCTGAAGTGAAGTGTTCTAGAATTCCCATTCTTCTCAAGGTTGTCCATATTTTGTTGTGGTCCACACAGTTGGATGCATTTGCATAGTTGCCATAATGAAATACAAGCAAATATCTTTCTGGTATTTTCTACGTTCACCCAAGCTCCATCTGAAGTCAGCAGTGCTGTCCCTTGTTCCATATCCTCTTCTGAATCACATCCTCAGCCTGAACCTCTTGTAGCTCCATGTCAGTGTACTGCTGCAACCATGTTTGGATGATCTTCAGCACAATTTTACTTTCATATGATATCAATGATTAGTTTGACCTGTTCATTAAATTTTGTCAAAGGACCAGGTGAATGATTCAGCTCCTGAATTTTTCTTAGCTCTCAAAATAAATTTCTTTTCAGATCAAGCCATGATGTCAGACTGCAGTCCTGCCGTTTTCAACTTCTACAATTATCTAAGGACACATCCTCTATTGCTGAGACGTCATGTTGGCTCTTCTGATGTATTTTCCATACACAGAAGTCTAACAGGGAAAAACGGACTGTCTGGAACAATCAATTTAAGTGAAAGAAGATTATATTTTACTACTGCCAGTGCACATTTAAAAAATGGTTGTCCCATGTTAGCTCTGGAAGTTTTATCAAAGATGCCCAAAGTCATAAAAAAGACAAAACCTTTCTGTATAACGTCTAGTTTTTTTGATACTAGTAAAGACTGTTCTCCATCTTCCCCATCAAACTTGGATGCAAGGGCAGATAAGTCTGCTATCGATTGGTCCCAGTCATTGGTGAATGGTTTTGGATCTTCTTCGGAGGGTTCCTCAGAGAAGCAGTCAAACTCCACGCTCTCTTTTGATTGGAGTCAACCAAGTGTTGTATTACAAGAAGACTCCTTAGAGTTAAAATGGGACAGTGATAATGATGAAGAAAATGAGGACCTTCCTATTTCAATGAAGGAAATAAAACCTTCGCAGAGAACAACCAGTAAAAACTTAGATGAAACAAGTTCTAATTGCACAGAATCCTTCAATGCACTAGATGAGAATGATATTCTAAGTCCTTCAGAAGATATAATTACAGTTCAATTAAAATTTAGAGCATGTTTGAAGATTCTCACAGTAGAACTTCGTACTTTATCTACTGGCTATGAAATAGATGGTGGAAAATTGCGTTACCAACTCTACCATTGGCTTGAAAAAGAAGTGATAGCTCTTCAGAGGACTTGTGACTACTGTGCAGATGTTGAAGAATTACAGCCTGCATTTGGTGAAAATGTAGATGAGGTTCGATTAAATGATGATACTGAAGATTTGCTTCATCAAACAAAAGTGAAAAAACTGAAAGAAAAATTTCAGGAAAGAAGACAGTGGCTTTTAAAGTATCAGTCACTCTTGAGGATGTTTCTTAGTTACTGCGTACTCCATGGATCCCATGGTGGGGGACTTGCATCTGTGAGAATGGAATTGATTTTGCTTTTACAGGAATCTCAGCAGGTATGTAACATATATGATAGCTGTAAACTAGGGCCTTTGTAAAAGTTTCTGACATGCTGTTTTTATGTTTAAATATTAAAATTCCTGATTTTCTTCCTTAATATTGCTTTAAGAAATGGTCCCTTTTATGTAGTGCTGCATATTGTACATTTATAAAGATGTGTGTTTTTACTAGAGGAGAAGATATTATCCATCACTTATAGTATGATTGAAGAATATTTGGTTTTGATGTATATTAATCTGCTCGTGCCCCTTCTAACTCTTTAAGTTTTTTTTTAAGTTTTTAATGATACTTTGAGTTTTTATATTTTTTGAAGTTTATTTAAAGAGGCCTCTGAATAATTTAAGTAGTGTGTTCTAACTGTTAATCGCTTACAAAGCTTTTCCCCTTTGTTTTTAAGGAAACATCAGAACCAATTTTTCCTAGCCCGCGGTCAGAGCAAACCTCAGTACCTCTCCTCTTTGCTTGTACAGCTAGTGCCAAAACAGTAGTTGCCAATCCATTAGTGCACCTGAGTAATCTAACACATGACGTTCTACATGCCATAGTAAAATTAGATTCACCACCCCATCCGGATATCCAGAACAATAATGTAAGTATGCTTTGTTTTAAGCTTTTAATTTACTTGTATGCCATGAAAAAACTAGAATATACATTGTAACCAGTATTAAGATTTGACTGTAACAGAGACATTGCTGTAGTACCAAGGATATAGTGAGTCTAATCAAAGAAAACTTGTATTTATAGACAAGACTCATCATGTATTATGTATAACCAATTAAGCACTTTACTTTTTTTTAATAAATCATTTTATTGGAGCTCATGCAACTCTTATCACAATCCATACATACATCAATTGAGTAAAGCACCCTTATACATTCGTTGCCCTTGTCATTCTCAAAATTCGCCTTCCACTTGGGTTCCTGGAATCAGCTCATTTTCCTTTTTTTCTCTCCCCCTCCCTCCTGCTCCCCTTCCCCCATGAACCCTTAATAGTTTATAAATTATTATTTTATCTTATCTTACATTGCCCGGCGTCTCCCCTCACCCACCTTCCCGTTGCCCATCTCCCAGACAGGATGTTACACTTAGATCCCCGGGATCGGTTCTCCCTTTCAACACCCCCTTCCCTCTGGATGTCGCCACTCTCACCGCTGGTCCTGAGGGGTTCATCCGTCCTAGATTCCCTGTGTTTCCAGATCCCTACTGCACCGCTGTGCATCCTCTGGTATAACCAGGTCCGCAAGGCAGAATTGGGATCATGATAATTAGGGTGGAGGAAGCGTTCAAGAATTAGAGGAAGGTTTTGAGTTTCATTGTTGCTACACTGAACCCTGAGTGACTCATCTCCTCCCCACTACCCCTCTGCAAGGGATGTCCAGCTGTCTACAGGGGCACTGGGTCCCCATCACGCACTCCCCTCGTTCAAGGTGATGTGATTCCCACCCCTACCCCCCACCCCCCGCCTTTGTTGTTTGAAACCTGGTCCCCTCTGCCCTTCATGATCACACATGTTGGTGTGCTGCTTCCATGTGAGCTTTGTTACTTCTGGGCTAGATGACCGCTTGTTAAGTACTTTACATTGTAATAAAAATGCTAGCTTTGAGCTTAACTTGGTAGTTTTATTAAGATAAAAATAAGAAGCATTATTCAGATACATGTGTGGCTCCTTAGCAGTACATGTAGCCAAAGTACTGATCTTAGAGATATGCTGTGTTTTAAGAGTTTTAAGAGTTAATTAGTTAATAACTTGTGTTTTAAGAGTTAATTACTTTTCTAAATACCTCAAAAATTTTGAGGAAAAATGAAATTCAAAGATAATGGAATTCTCCACAAACTTTTTGATGCCTCCTCATATATGAGTAAGCCAAAAAGCATTGCTATTGGGGTTTCAGTTCCTGCATTCCCAAATTTGTTAGAAACAAGACACATTTAAACACATCTGTGTGATCAGTGGATGGCTGCCAACAAGATCTCTCAGTAATACACTTGCATTAGTCTCATTAGAGTGCCTTTTAAAAAAATATGATTAAAGCAGTGCCTTCCAAAGGGTCTGCTAACCCAGTTCAGGGCAGTTCAATGAAAAATTTTGTTAACTTTTTTTTGAAGTTCAACAGGGTTAATCTTGATTTTTCTCAAAGGATACAGGATGATCAAAGAGCCTTTTTAAGAATAATTTTTAAGAAAATTGAAAACTTTATTGGTGGGAAAAAGGCCAGGACTATTGTATGGATAATTTTTTTTAAATCATAACAATGAACCTGTTCGTTCTCTACAGTATTGCCCTGGTTTTGCCTCTTCAGACTTCTTTTTGTTACCCAAACTCAAAATCACTTTTAAACGGACTATTATTTGATTTTCTCAAGGATGCTACTGATCTGTAAATTAAAGAGCATGGACTTCTTAGAAAAAGGAATAGAGATGGAAGCAGTGCCTTCGGGAGGATATAGACCCCGATGGAAGAAATGCCAAGAAACAAGAACTTCACATTTTGGTGTTTTTGTTTGCTAAAGATTTTTGTGATTTTGTAACAAAACTGTTGACATCTTCATGTGAACAGTTTTGCTTATTGATAAGTTATATATTTTAATAATAATGTTATGCAGTCCTGCCATTCCTCTAGAATAGCCAGACACCTATGAACCAGCTACAGCAGAATAATTTTAAATACTTCTCTACCCCCACCCCCACCCGCCCAGGATCCTTTTTAAGATTCAGATTCTAAATTTACTAAATCAGTCTGAGATTCAGGCACAGGAATATGGGCGTTTAAGAAGTTCTCAGGTCATTCTGATGCTCATAACTGCTCATCTAATTAATTATCTAATCAACCACAATATGTTTCTTCTCCATTATCACTCTACCATTAATACTACATTTTATCTTTACCCCAACATCATGAAATCCTTTGCGATGGGATCACATTGTTGCTTTGAGGAAGAAAAATGCTGTTAGTGTGCTTCCACAAAGTTTCTTCTACTTTGGAAACCTTTTAGATCAGCTCTAATCTATCTTCTTTCTTACAGACTCTACACTTCATACTTTCTCACTGACTCTACACTTTACCCATGATGGCAGTGGGTTTGAGGACCATATTTGACTATCTTTGCATATCTTACTCTTTCTAAAAACTGTTCTCAACGACCATCATTTACTCTCACAGACTGTATCCTTCCTGTCTGATTTTCTACTTGCCTACTCGCAGACATTCCTAGAGTTCTGAACTTCTTTGAAAACTTTACTCCTTTAAATTAAATGTTGCCTCTTTTCCTGAACTGCTTTATAATATAAACCCACAGTTAGGATTTTAACTTCCTTCTGCTTGTGCTCACTTTAATGACCCTGTTCAACCCTGAGTTATAGCATAACCCTGTTGTGTCAGTTAGCTTTTGCTGTTAAAGATCCACCCTGAAACGTTAGTAGTTTCAAACCCACCAAATCCATTGCTGTTGAGTCCCTTCTAACTCATAGTGGCCCTCTAGCACAAAGTGGAACTGCTGCTTACAAGCAGTTTCCAAGGTTGGAAATCTTTTTAGAAGCAGACTGCCCCAGGTTTCTCCTGTGGAACCGCTCTACTGGGTTTGAACCACCAACCTTTGGGTTGGCAGCATTAACCACTGTGCCCCCCCAAAGCTCCCTGTCTTTAAAAACAACCACTCTTTATTTAGCTCATTATTCTATGAGCTAACTGCTCATTTCTTCTGGTTTGGACTAGCAAGGTGCATCTCTGCTGAGCGTTTCATTTGTCTCTGATCAACTCGTGGTTGGCTGGACACTGGGTGAGCTGGGATGACCTCATTTACATGTCAGCTCTTGGCAAGCTGTTGGCAGAACTGTAGTCCATATTGTATGTGTCTTGTCCTCCAGTGAGCATCCCTAGGTTTTTCATGTGGTGATTATAGGGGCTTAAAGATCAGTAAGAGTAGAACCTACAAGGTTTCTTGATGCCTAAATTGAGAGCTCACATATCAATTAAGCCATCAGAACTATTACAGCACTTAGGAACCCTATATGACATAGTGGAACTGGTCTTTACAGAAACACATCCACGTCTTTCTCCCTCGAAGGGTCTGGTGGGCTCAAACCGCTGATCTCAGCCGGTGCTCCACTAGGGCCTTTCGCGTGTCACTTACACTGCGTTTTGCTAGTCAGCATAAATCACAGGACCAGCCCAGATTTAAAAGTAGAGGAATAAACTCCACTTCTTAGATTCCACTGCAAAAGTTTACCATCACTTTCGCAATTTCTATATATAGTAGTCTTTGACATTTTTGTGTATATGATGATATTCTTGAGTTTAATTTTGTATTTTGTATTAATAAAGGCAATAAATGGCAATTTTGATCTTTCTCTTCCCACTTATGTACAAGACTGTCATTTGCCCTAATCAGATCAAGAGTCTAGTTTTTTTTTACTATTACTGTAGTTTATTTTCTAGCCTAAATTTTTTTTAATCTTCTTTTACTTCTGTTATAGCTTTTACCCTTCTGAGTTGTCTGACTCTACTGCCTTTCAGCTACTGTTTTTCATACCTATATTTTTTCCATTTTCTAAAGTTTTACTCTCTTTAAACCTTTTATGATAGCTAGGCTACATGCTTAAATATTGCTTGTATTCTACCATACATTCCACTTACAGGACATCAGGCTTAGTAAAGTGTAGAGAGCCAGTGAGAACGAGGAAGACCTTCAACAAGATAGAGTAGCCCTATGGCTGTTAACATCTCAAACATAACAATAGTTGTGAGGTTGGCGCTGGACTGACCGCTGTTTTGTTCAGTTGTACATAGGGAGTCTCTATGAATCAGAAGCAACTCAACAGCACCTAACATTGTACATTGGCTTGTCCATGAGTGAACATCATTTATCAGTTACCTTTCTTGTAGGTACCTTTCTTGGTTCAGGAAAAAACAGATTATTGGATGACTTGCTTTTAATACATATTTGATGTCCTACTGGGTAGCAGTCATCTACTCCCCTGTGTTCTTAAAATAGACATTAGTTAAAAAAAATAGACATTAGTTGACTGGGTTTGTAATGTATTTTGTAATTTCTGCTAAAGATCTTTGTGCTTTTTCTTTATATTTCTGGGCAAATATCAGTGTTTTAGAAAAAGCTATAAAATAGTTTAAGGACAAAGTGGTTTTTTTCTTTTAAAAAATTAGGTCTTGAAAAATATTGTACTTTCTTCCCACCCCCAAGGGAGATGAACAACAGAAACATGGGTGAAGGGAGACAGTGGACTAAGATGTGAAAATGTGTATGATATGAAAATAATAACTTATAATTTATCAAGGGTTCATGGGGGGCGTGGTGGTGGAGAGGAGCTGATTACCAAGGGATCAAGGAGAAAGAAAACGTTTTGAAGAAAATGATGATAGCAACATATGTATAAATGTGCTTAATATAATTGATGTATGGATTGTTATAAGATCTGTAAGAGCCCCAATAAAATGATTTATGAAAAGAAAGAAAAATGTTGTACTTAAAAAAGTAATTTTCTTGTTTGTTTTTCAGGTATATGTAATGCATACATTAGCAGCTTCACTTTCTGCTTGTATTTATCAGTGTCTTTGTGGTAGTCAGAATTACAGGTAAATATTGTTTTTATGAAATTAAGAATACTTATAGTAAACAATCAGGTTTCATATTTTGTATATTTCTTTTAGAGAGACGCTATATTCAGCGATCTATTTTAAATAATGCAAAAAAGCATATGATACTTTTTTCATCTTTGAAATGTTAGCTTATGTCTTTATGGCAACTGAAGCTTAAAGTCTTCTCAGTATAATTTACCTACTACATGTTCTCTGAATGATCGCTGCCTTCTGCTAGCCATTGCACTAGACATATGAGAATTTTAATTTAAACTAAATGAAGTCTTCTAATTAAGATCTTTCCAGTGCTAAAGATAAACTTCTTGAGCAGCTAAGTGGAATTCAGCATGGTATAATCACTTAAATGATAAGTACTATAACCTAGGTAGTACTGGGATGAGGATATAGAACAGTACATGCTTGAGGGTACTCAATCGTGACTAATTTGAAAGAACTGAGAAAAATTTTACAGAAGAGTTGACATTAGTACTTTTCTCTTACTAGTCTAAAATTTAACTTTAGTTTATCTAGGTTTTAAAAATTACTGTCTGGGACTCCATGGGTGGTCTTTTTATATCTATCTTCAGCTCTCTGAAATTTCGTACTTCTATTTAAATATTGTTATTTTTCTGTTTTATTTTTTCTCCTGGTAAATTGATACTATAATTTGTGAATTCATCGTATTTTTCTTTTAATTTCCTATCAGATATTTCATTTCTTGATCACTGTTACAGTTCAGGAGAAATCTTTGTTCAGTTTTCCACCTACTAATTCATTCTTCAAAAATGTCTTGTTATTTTGCTTGAGCCCTGGTGGCGTAGTGGGTTATACATTGGGTCACTAACCACAAGATCCGTCATTCGAAAACCATCAGTCTACACTGCAGGAGAAAAATGATGCTTTCTACTCCTGCAAAGACTTGCAGTCTCAGAAACGTAACAAGGGGCAATTCTACTCTCTCTTATTAGGTCATTATGAGTCAGAATGGATTCAATTGCTGTCAATTTTGTTATTGTTGTTATTAATTTTCGTTTTGTTTTTAATCTGTTTCTGTGTGCCCATTCATTCATAACCCCTCCCCAACCTGATCATAAGTTGCTTTCTTTAAAGTTTTGTTAAATTGACTTCCTCTTTGAAATCTTTTGCTATGCTTGTTATTTTTTCTATAGTTGGGAGTCTTCTCTGTTGGTTTTTGGTAGTCTGTTCACTGTGTGTGTTTGAATATTCCTGTGAGTAGCCTGTTTAACGTGCTGACTCTGTGACTGTATCCCCAACATAACTTCAACTTGATTCCTTTGACCCTATTCATCTTAGAAGTTCACTTTCTTGATAAATGAGTATGGCTTTATTTTCCTTAACCTACTTTTAACTTTTCTTTCACTTCTTTCTGTAGGCTTAATGTAGCAGGTAATGTTTTTTTTTTTTTAATGTTAGTCTGTAGATTTACTAATCATTGTAGGTTTAAGCCAATAAATGTGCTCTGTGAGGCAAAGGAACCTAAAAGTCTTTTCAGTATAATGTTTAAATGTGGGGTTACTTAAAAAAAAAGTGTGGAGTGTGTCCATTATCTTTTAATCCTGTTTTCCCATGAATTTTTTGAAGCTTCATCATGGTTACATATTTGTTTACTTAATAAACGATATAGGACTTTCTAACAGTCATTGACAAACTTCTTTGTTCCACATCTAATCAGAATTATTTCATAATTTGGGGCCAAGCTCTGTTATTGTTATTCATTTGTTTACTTCGTCTTACTTTAAATTATCTGTTGCTTGGGGAGGCTTATCCTGAATCCCCAAATTGTATGAAATACTTTTCTATTTCATATCACCCTCTGCATAGGTTTGTGTCTAGAAACAGTGTGATAAATTTACCTATGTTTCATTCCCTACCTGATTTACGTGTCAGGATACAGAGAAGCCACATTTTCTATTATAGGCCTAGTATTGGATAAGATGCCTAATGTAGAGCCAGGTCCGCATTAAATAGCATTTGAACCTTACCTGACTTTGTTCCCACTCAAATGATTTGTTTTGAAGTCCCCTGTATAAGCTTGCCATTTGTGATCCTTAGTGATTTTCTTGTATTTATTCTAACTTCCATTAAATGACTATGTTTAAGACTTCTCACATGTATTTTAATTTATAAGGCTTATCTATTTACACTTAAAACTGGGATAAGTAATAAATAAAAACATGTTTCGGGTACCCTAGAAATTAGATCTAAAATATAAAAGTAATTTATGGGAAATTCATCATAGATTTAAATATTCTTTTTTTTTCTCTCAGTTCATTGCAAACAAACCAGTTTACAGGAATGGTGTATCAGACAGTACTGCTTCCCCACCGGCATTCTTTGAAAACAGGAAGTTTAGATGAAGCAATAACTCCCAACACATCACCAGCTAAATGGCCAGGTATAAAAAAATTGTGTATCTGTGTTTTTTATTGAAAGTGTTAGTCTAATGAATAAAATCAAGTTTGTTTTTATAATGTGAAAATTATTGTTAAATATTGCTAAAAATGGTGCCATTATTCAGCACTACTTCTCAATCTCCACAAATTACTTTAATGCAAATTAATAATTTCTAGATCATTACACTAAAATAAATCAAGTGCTCTTTCTATTATGGAATTTAATTATTTTTACATTTTTAATGATAGAAAACATTCATTAATGGTATTGCAATTTTATAAATGTTATTTATTTTAGTTGCAGCAGTGAGATTTTTTTGGCATGACATTTTGAATTAGTAATTTAAGTTGCGTTTCTATGGCTTAGCATTTGTTCATTAACTATAATTGTTTTCCCTGGTTATGAATCCAAGAAAGGACATGTTTAATCCCAAAGAGGTTTTTATTTCAAAGAATTGGAAATGTAGTTATTTATTTTTAAAATTCATTATTAAACATGGCTATTTTTGTTGCATGTTGTAGGAATAACCTCTCTAATTCGACTTTTGAATTCTTCTGGTGAAGAAGCCCACCCTGGGCTTACAGTTTTGCTCTGTGAGATTCTCACAGCAGTTTATCTTAGTCTCTTCATCCATGGCCTGGCGACACATTCTAGTAATGAACTATTTCGGATTGTGGCTCATCCTCTCAATGAAAAAATGTGGTCTGCTGTGTTTGGTGGAGGTGCACATATTCCCAGCAAAGAACAGACACATTCAAAAGCTTTAACTGGTTAGTGTTAAACCTTTTTACCTGTTTTGGATTGGTTTGGTTTACTTTAAGACCGAAGTTTTTATTCCTGTGAAGAATAATTTTCTCAACTTTAATTACATTTAATTTAGTCACTGTTCTAAAGTTCTTGTTATAGACTATTTTCTTAAATAGTTTTTCACTGAAAATGCAATATATAAAGTTTCTGGTGCAACTCTCTAACCTTAAGATACTCATGCACCAGTCTGGTTCAACATATCAATGATTAAACTTAATGTAAGTTTCTTAAATCTTTCACTATTGAAATTTTTATTTGCTTTGAAATACATTGTTATACTGGTTTTTGTTCTATCCCAAATACAGACTCTCTCTTCTTTCTTTGGCAGGAAGGCACTTTGCTATGCCTAGCCCCCACCAGGTAGTGGTATTCTCCATGGAGTGTGTGGGCTTTTCCAAAGCTCTCTCAGCCATCAGTTCTCATAGCCCTCCCAGTCTTGCAGGCAAGATACTAGCTTTAGAAATAGGCTTTTATAGTTCAGCTTGCTTTATGCTGGTTTGGAGGGGTTGGGGTACAACTGGTTCAATTTTATTTTGTCTGGTATTTATAAAGCGATGAGACATTTTCGTTAATGAAGTCATTTTATTGATTTAAGTGAATGATTAGCATCATTAGACCATGTTTACTATTTTATAGTAAATATGCTTTTAAATTGCCTGGTTTTAATACTTTTCCTTAGATTTTAATAACTTGTAATATGCAAAAATAAAGATATGTCAGTGCTAATCATGCTAAACGAGACTATTGCTTGAAATGAACAGAAAGTCATTTCATTTGAAGCTGCTTTATGATTTGCTTAATCTGACCATTAGGGTCTTTGGATTTCTAAGTGTTTATAATGATAGTAAGGTACATTTCTACCATTGTGTCCATACTTTAATACATTCTAATATTAAACTATATGTACTGTACTAATTTTAAAATAGGAGCACCATATATTTCTGCCTGGAAAAGAATTGTTATAATGTGCTCCACCTTTCTGTTAAACTTTCTTTTTGTGACTTAGTAGCTAATATGCAGTTATCTTGGTTTTCAAATTTTGAGGGTAAAGAAGTATAGCCTTAAGGAGTAACAGGTGTAACTGAGAGCCAGATTCATTCAATACTAACATATTAAAGAATTTTTAAAAATTAAATGCCCTTTAAAATGTAAGACATTTATATACATATTTTAGAAACCCAACAGGTTAATTGATCTCTTTATGAAATTTAATTCAGTTCCTTCTTATTATCTAGTGCTTCTATGCTTTCTGTACTAAAAACTAGTTTGCACTATGATGTAGCCTGAACTATGAAACAAAACCATGTTGGCTTAGCTTCTTCCTACTTTTTGCATTTGTTTGAGATCATTAATTTCCTGGACACAGTTTCTAAACTAGCTTCCCCTACACCTCTCCACCCAAATCCCATCCCAGACAAACAAGGATGCAGTGTCAGAGTTTTATGCTTAGTACTTATTATAAAACAAATTCAATTTATAACTTTGAATAGAAAGTAGCATTGTAACCCACAAGCTACCATTGACAAGGAGAGGAATGAGCATAACTGTGTTTCAATAAAATGTTCTTCAGAAAAAGAGGCAATAATTTACACTAGAAGTAAATGCTGTTTGATATTGCCCTATTTGAAACATTGTATGGCCGTTCCTGTTAAAAGGAATGCAGATGTTAAGAACAAGCAATATGTCTAAGTCAATGTACCTTCTTAGCATTATTTTGACATTCCAGGAAAGAGTACTTTAGAACAAGTGACATTAGAAGGAATGAATAAAAATTTCCCTGCCTTGGCCCCTGACATTCTTGACACAGGTAGGAGTGAGCTAATTCATTTTTGACTGCTGTAAACTATTGAAAATGCACCTTGCTAATATGTCTTCTTCTGACACTTGATTCCATCCTGCCTGGTCTTCATCTGCTGGACAAATTTACAATACAGTTATATCTCCCTGGCTCTTTTCCATTGCTCTAAATTAAATTTATTTCATTCTACCTTTTATCCTTATAAATTTCAAATGAAGATCTACATTCTCAAGCTTTTTAACATTTTATTGTGCCATACTTTGGTGATTTTTAAAAAGAAGACCAACTTCATATGTAACATTAGGCTCTAACTTTAACTAAAGAAAGATCTTAAAAGTCTATGGGCCGTGAGATTCATAGCTTTATTAGGGTTACTGCTGTAAGTTCAGGGCTTTCAAACTTCAGACTTAGAGACAATACATACTTGTCTTTTGATGTTATGTAAATTTCCCCATACTTTGCAATGGTTGACCAATCCCAGTTTACAACAAATTCTTCCCCACAATTCCAATCATCACTTGCTTTTAAATCATTAAAAACACTTTCAGCCTTTTCTTACACTAACCAAAAACCATACCCAGTGGCATTGAGTCATTTCTGACTCACAGTGACTATGTAGGATTCCCATGACTAAATCTTTATGGGAGTAGTCAGTCTCATCTTTCTGCCTCGGCGCAGCTGGTGGATTTGAACTACTGACCTATATAGTTAGCAGCACAACATTGATCCCATAGTGCCACCAGGGCTTCTTTTTCTAAGCAGTAAAAAAATAAATCTCACTGCCATCAGTCAATTCCAACTCACAGCAACCCTACAGGACAGAATAAAGCTCACTGTGGTTTTCCAAGACTGTAGATCTTTATGGGAACAGAAAACCTCGTCTTACTTCCATACAAAAGTATATGACTTTGAGCTGCTTTCCTGTGGTTAGCAGCCCAGTGTGTAACCCACTATACCACCAGGCCTCATAAGAGGCTAAATAAAAATCATACGCATCTGTTCCAACTTACATTGAACAGATGAAGGCTGTTAAAAGTATTTATTTACCTGACAATTCAATCAATTTCAAAATATTACTATTACTGAAATAAGTGTTTAGAACTTTCAAACCTATTATCTAAACAATGTTTACATAAAGATAGTTGCGTGAGAGGATTTTTAAAGTCATACATTTTCCTTGATCTGCTAGAAATTCTGATTTTAATTTTCTTTGCAATAATTGTAAACTTAATTATATATCTGTATAATTATATATTTTATATGCTAATTTTGAATAAAGAAACATTTCAATGTAACATAATTTGTAAAATAATTTTCATTAGACTGAGTCTTGGCAGATCTGAGTTATTGACAAAAAGAATTAATATACATAAATATGCAATTCTGTACATAAACCTATAAAGCAAGCGATTTTTAATTCAAATATTTAAAATTTTTCTTTTTTAAATGATTTTATTGAGAGCTAGTACAACTTTTATCATAATACATACATACATCCATTGTGCCATACACATTTGTACATTTGTTGCCATCATCATTCTCAAAACATTTTCTTTCTACTTGAGCCCTTGGTATCAGCTCCTCATTTTCACCTCCCCCTTTGAACCCTTGATAATTTATAAGTTATTATTATTCTGTCCTGTCTTACACTGTCCAATGTCTCCCTTCACCCACTTTTCTTTTGTCCTCAGGGAGGGTGTTATACGTAGATCCTTGTGATCGGTTCCCCCCTTTTTACCCCACATTCCCCTTCCCCTCCTGGTATCACTACTGTCATTGTTCCTGAGGGGTTTCCTGGATTCCGTTTCCAGTTATTATCTGTATCAGTGTATGTCCTCTGGTCTAGCCAAATTTGTAATGTAGAATTGGGATCATGATAGTGGGGAGGAGGAAGCAGTAAAGAACTAGTGGGAAGTTGTATGTTTTATTGGTGCTATACTGCACCCTCATTGGCTCGTTTGCTCCTTGCAACTCTTCTGTAAAGGAATGTCCAGTTGCCTACAGATGGGCTTTGGGTCTCCACTCCACATTCCCCCTCATTCACAATGATACTATTTTTTTTAACATTTTATTAGGGCCTCATACAACTCTTATCACAATCCATCCATATACATACATCAATTGTATAAAGCACATCCGCACATTCCCTGCCCCAATCATTCGCAAAGCATATGTTCTCCACTTAAGCCCTTTGCCTCAGGTCCTCTTTTTTTTTCCCCTCCCTCCCCGCTTCCCTCTCCCTAATATGCCCTTGGTAATTTATACATTGTTATTTTGTCATATCTTGCCCTATCCCGAGTCTCCCTTCCCCCCCTTCTCTGCTGTCCCTCTCCCAGGGAAGAGGTCACATGTGGATCCTTGTAATCAGTTCCCCCTTTCCAACCCACTCACCCTCCACTCTCCCAGCATCGCCCTCACACCCTTGGTCCTGAAGGTATCATCCACCCTGGATTCCCTGTGCCTCCAGCCCCCATATTCACCAGTGTACAACCTCTGCCCTATCCAGCCCTGCAAGGTAGAATTCGGATCATGGTAGTTGGGGGGAGGAAGCATCCAGGATCTGGGGGAAAGCTGTGTTCTTCATCGGTGCTACATCGCACCCTGACTGACCCATCTCCTCTCCTAAACCCCTCTATGAGGGGATCTCCAGTGGCCGACAAATGGGCCTTGGGTCTCCACTCTGCACTTCCCCCTTCATTCAATATGGTATATATACACACACACACACACACATATATATATATACACATACATATATCTTTTTTTTTTTTTTTTGCGTGATGCCTTATACCTGGTCCCTTTGGCACCACGTGATCGCACTGGCCGGTGTGCTTCTTCCATGTGGGCTTTTTTTGCTTCTGAGCTAGATGGCCTCTTGTTCACCTTCAAGCCTTTAAGACCCCAGACACTATCTCTTTTTATAGACAGGCACCGTCAGTTTTCTTTGCCACATTTGCTTATGCACCCGTTTGTCTTCAGCGATCCTATCATGGAGGTGTGCACCAATGATAAGATTTTTTGTTCTTTGATGCCTGATAACTGATCCCATTGGGACCACTCGATCACACAGGCTGGTGTGTTCTTCCATGTGGGCTTTGTTGCTTCTGAGCTAGATGGCCGCTTGTTTATCTTCAAGCCTTTAAGACCCCAGTCACTATCTCTTTTGATAGCCGGGCACCATGAGCTTTCTTCACCACGTTTACTTGTTCACCCACTTTGGCTTCAGCAGTTGTGTCTGGAGAGTGAGCATCATAGAGTTCCAATTTAATAAAAGAAAATATTCATGCATTGAGGGAGTGTTTGAGTAGAGGCCCAACGTCCTTCCGCCACCTTAATACTTAACCTATAAATATAGACACATAGATCTATTTCCCCATCCTCATATATATATTTGCATGTACATGTCTTTGTCTAGACCTTCATAAATGCCCTTTGACGATACTATTTTTTTTGTTCTTTTATGCCAGATGCCTGATCCCATTGACACCTCGTGATCACGCAGGCTGGTGTGCTTCTTCCATGTGGGTTTTGTTGCTTCTAAGCTAGTTGGCTGCTTGTTTATCTTCAATCCTTTAAGACCCCAGATGCTGTCTTTTGATAGCCAGGCACCATCAGCTTTCTTCACCACATTTGCTTATGCACTGACTCGCTTTGTCTTCAACAATCGTGTAGGGAAGGTGAGCATCATGGAATGCTAGTTTAATAGGACAGTGTGTTCTAGCATTGAGGGAGTACTTGAGTAGAGGCCCAATATCCCTCTGCTACCCTTAATACTAAACCTATAAATATATGATCAAAAGTCTATTTCCCCAATCTCATATAAAAATATATTTACATATGTACATGCCTGTATTTAGATCTCCATAAATGCCCTTTGCCTCCTGGTTCCTTCCTCTATTTCCTTTTACTTTCCTCTTGTCCCCACTATCATGCTCAGCCTTCATTTGGGTTTCAGTAACTCCTGTGTTACATTTCCCTTGATCAAACCCTACCAGTCCTCCTACACCCACCTTGCCATCGATTTTGGAACACTTGTTCCCTTGTCCCTGGGTTTGTAGCACCACTTCCTTTCCCCTACCACTCCCTCCCCTATGTCCCCCGCCCCTGAACCATCAGTGCTGTTTTTTTCTGTCCAGATTGTTTATCCCACCTATCTTACCTAGATAGACAGACCTGCAGAGATTAAAATATGCACAAAAAAACAAGACAGAGCAACAAAAGAAAACAAAACAACAACAGCAAAAAAATGACCAAAAAAACCCCTATAAATAGTTCAAGGTCTGTTTGTTGACCTTTAGGAGTGTGTTCCAGTCGAGTCTGATGGGGTGCCATGCCCTGGCCCCAAAGTCTATTTTTGATATTCCCTCAGATTTCCTTGCTCTGCTCCCCTGCTATTCTGTTGCACACCTTTAGTGTTTTGTCTCGGTGTGGTGGGGTCAGATCTGGTACAGTTCCCGCTCTTTGTCTCCAGTGCTGTCCTCATTAGGGTTATGGTCAGTGAGGGATGTCATGTGTCATAGTGGGGTCGGCCCTATGGTACTCTATATGCATTGGCGGCTCTGAGCCAGGAATATCATCCTCAAGGTTTAGTGGGCCAGGGTATGCGCCACTCTCTCTTCCTTCCCCTTCATCTGCTCCTGTGTGCTCTGATCAGAATTGTCCCTCTCCCTGAGCTATCGCTTCAGTGCTGTCCTCTAAAGTAAATTCTTCTTAGGGCAGAGGCAGCTGTCCACGTAATTAGGATTTGGGCTGGTCCCTCAGACCTCGCTATTGGTTCTCTGCTTTGTGCCAGGATGTTGCATTCACATCTTAGAGCACCGGGTTGAAGTCTGGTCTATCTTTCCCTATGGAGATATAAACAATACCTTTTCTTAGGTGGGTTAGTGCCCTGTTCCCCCACTACCCATGTCTTTTTTTTTCCCCTCTCCTTTTTAGTTGGCTACCATATGTACCCCTGAATTTGTTCTGGCCCCTGCCATACTACCTAGACCTCACCCTAGGAATGTTTGTGTACAGTAGCTTTTCCCCTATGCCCCTTTTGCATTTTTTTAAGCTTACTTCAGCAGACTCAGGTTGTACTTGTCCTTTTGTGATTGCCTTACTTCACCTAGTATCATTTTCTCCAGTTCTTCCCATGAAGCAATGTGCTTCATGCGTTCATCACTGCTTTATTGGGGGGTGGGGCTGTTGTTGTTTTTTTAAATCATTTTATTAGGGGCTCATACAACTCTTATCACAATCCATACATACATCAATTGTGTAAAGCACATTTGTACATTCATTGCCCTCATCATTCTCAAAGCATTTGCTCTCCACTTAAGCCCCTGGCATCAGCTCCTTATTTTCTCCTCTCTACCCCGCTCCCCCCTCCCTCATGAACCCTTGATAACTTGTAAATTATTATTTTTCATATCTTAACTCTGTCCGACGTCTCCCTTCACCCACTTTCTGTTGTCTAGCCCTATGGAGGAGGTTATATGTAGATCCTTAAAGTCGGTTCCCCCTTTCCACCCCATCCTCCCTTCACCCTCACGGTATCGCCACTCTCACCACTGGTCCTGAAGGGATCATCCGCCCTGGATTCCCTGTGTTTCTAGTTCCTATCTGTACCACTCTACATTCTCTGGTCTAGCCAGATATGTAAAGTAGAATTGGGATCATGATAGTGGAGCAGGGAAGTATTTAGGAACTAGAGGAAAGTTGTATGTTTCATCATTGCTACACTGCACTCTGACTGGCTCATCTCCTCCCCATGACCCTTCCATAAGGGGATGTCCAATTGCCTACAGATGGGTTTTGGGTCTCCAGTCCACACTCCCCCTTATTCACAATGATAGGATCTTTTTGTTCTTTGATGCCCAATACCTGATCCCTTCGGCACCTCGTGATTACAAAGGCTGGTGTGCTTCTTCTATGTGGGCTTTGTTGCTTCTGAGCTAGATAGCTGCTTGTTTACCTTCAAGCCTTTAAGACCCCAGACACGATATATTTTGATAGCTGGACACTATCAGCTTTCTTAAACATCACTGCTTTTTAGGGATGTGTAGTACTCCATTGTATGTATTCTTAATAAAGACTGTTTCTTATTAATAAAACTAGTATAGGTGTGTTGTGCATGTGCATTTTAAAATTATTTTCCTGCTAAGATTAATTTTTTTAAATCATTCATCCTTATCACAATCCATTTATAACATGCATTATGTCAGGCACATCTTTACATTTGTTGCCATCATCATTTTCTTTTTTTCCTTTTCTTTTTTTACATTTTATTAGGGACTCATACAACTCTTATCACAATCCGTACATATACATACATCAATTGTATAAAGCACATCCATACATTCCCCGCCCCAATCATTCTCAAAGCATTTGCTCTCCACTTAAGCCATCATCATTTTCAAAACATTTTTTTTCTACTTGAGCCCTTGGTATCAGCTCCTAATATTTTTGCTAAGGTTAATTTTTAAAGTTCAAAATAGGCTAAGGAATAGTAATTTTTAAATTACTCTTATTTCCTGTTAACAGTTAGAAATCCATATTTGCTTTTTATTACATGCTGCACAGCAAAATATATCTTTTTATTTTCTTAGAATACTTTTTACTATATTTTGTGACCTCTACAATTTCAGAAATTGAAATTTGTATTTGTGCCATAAAGTGGAACCTGTAGCTTTGTCCCTATGTTATCTTCCAGTCCTTTATAGGTTTAGGTTTAGCATTTAGGTCTTTGATCCATTTTGAGCTACTTTTTTGTGTATGGTGTCAGGTGTGGATCCTGTTTCATTTTTCTGCACCTGAATATCTGTTTGCCACCACCATATTTTAAAAGAGGCTATCTCTTACCTGTTGGATGAATTGCAAACAAAAAATGTTGATACATAATTTTATGTTTCCTGCCTTAGGTTTATATATTGTAAACATGTTCCCCTCAATATCATTGATTTTTTTTAACCTCATATCATATGTCTGAATTCACAGACTGCATATTCAAATATTTCCTGTTTTTGAAAACCTTCTTATATTTGGCTTTTAAAACTCTATTTTTAACTGTAGAATAATTTGTTCAAAATCCATTAGTCCAGGATTACAAGTAAGTTTTCTTGGAGGTTCTCTATGCCTCTAAGCTATAGTAATCTAAGAACAAAAGAAGTAAAAGAATAATATTAAAATAAGGTGATACATTTCTTAAACTTAAAATATTGATTTTTGAAAGGTAAATGTATATTTCACTGGATGAAACCACTAATTTCAAGTTTTAGGTTGTGTGTAACTATGAAGAGGCTAATGGAGTTTTTCCATGAAATGTCTTCCTCCCCACCAATATATGTAGCAGATAAGTTGGAGACTTTTTAAATGTTAATAAGAACTAGAATGAATGAACATTTTATCTGACCATTCCTTTCAAAGTCATTTAAAAGGACAAAGCAATAGTAACACTTTGAATATGAATATTAGGTTTTGTTAAAATTAAATTTTTCATATAAAAAATAAGTTAAACTGAGCTTGACTGGAAGCGTGATATAATGCATGTGCATGCTGAACAGCTTTAAATGATAAAACAAAATTATACTAAAGCACAAATATTTGCATTCCTTTAGAAGGTAAGTAAATTTTCTGTGTAACGATTACTGGAAGATATTGGTCTGCCTTCCTGTATAAAGCTGTTTGCTTTTCTATTTGACAATGTCTATGATAAAACCTTTAATTTCCAAATGATGATCTTATGACTTTGTGTATAACTTATACAAAATTTGTTAGCTGTTTTCTAAGAAAATACTGAAGAGCTACTAAGTGTTTTCATATTCTCTCTCTTATTTATAATTCCATTGACCAGAAAATAGCATCTTAGTGGCATTTCCAAAAGAATGAATCAGCTTAATTAAGTGGGTATGGTGCTTGAATTTTTAAAATATTACCTAATGAAAAATATAGTTTGATATAAAAAAGGCCAAGGAATCACTGAAGAATCTCATAAGTGAGTTGTTGCTTTTTAATTAACCTCAACATCCATAGTACATATTTTTTAAAACAAATGTAGAACATTTTCCTAGCTATCTTCTAGACTGATTTTTAGGGAAATATTTCATTAGTATGCTAACTAAATACATAATGGGTAAGTCAGCATTCAGGAAGTGAGGGACAAGTTGATATAAAAGAAGAAATTGTTATATGTACAGGGATGTTTTTCCTCTACTTTCTCTATTTACTTACTTCATGCTTTCATAATAGGAGTCACATTCTTCTTATATATTCAATTTATAGTTAACTATAGATCTTTCATAAAGGCAGATATAATATGTCCCATGAAAATAGTATTTAAATTTATAATACTTTATCTTGTTGTTGTTAGTTTCCTCGTTAGTGGAAGAAGGAGAAAAACAGAACAAACCATTTAGGCCATCAAAAATGTCTTGCAGAGAAACTGCTTCCCCACCAGTCATCCAGGAGTCACTAGCAGTGAAAGAGAAGTTCATCCCACCTGAGCTCAGTATCTGGGACTATTTCATAGCCAAGGTAATGCATGTGCTGAGTGTAACTTTTGGCATTTCCAAATATTTATTTGATTCTTATTTAGAAATTTTCTACTTTTAATCAGATTGCATTAAAAGAAAATAGATCATGAAATATTTTTTACCATATTTCAAACCAGTTTTTCAAGCAGTTCTTTGAGAAATGAAGAATTTCACAATTTAAACAAATGGTTAGCTTGATTAAATCTAATGTTGGTGTACTTCATAGCAGTTGAAGGAATCCAGAGTGCAGAAGTTAAAGTATCCTGGTCATGTATACTCTTTCATTCCTTTTTGTTATCTCTGGCGGTCCTTTCTTTGCCAATACACATTTACTTTACTGCTGTACAGGTGAATAACCCCAGTCCCCTCCCCCAACAACATTTCAGTTTCTATGTTAAATGTAAGTAGCGTATAAAAGAGCCCCTGAATGGAGCAAAAACTTAAAACAACCAGCTATTTGTCAAAAGGTTGGCTATTCAAACTGTCTCAAAGACACCTGCAAGGACTGGTCTGGCAATCTGTGTCTGCAGGGTCACAGTCTTTTACACCGCATGTATCCATTTTACTTTGCATACAGAGTCACCATAAGTCAGACAGAATCTACTCAACAGCAACTAATAGCAGGGATGACAGCAAAACTCCACGGAGTAAAACCTTTCCTGCTAGCTTTCTCCAGTCTTCAATTCACTACCTAAGTAACAGGTGCTATAGTGGCACTTCTGTCAAGGTAGAATGGCAGTGGTGATTGTACATCACCGGATTACACATTAACCATAAAGTATGTAGTTATCTTTACTCCTTGTCTCCTAGTGATAAACCCATATTACATTTTATAAAATTAGATAATCCCAAAAAGAAAATAGCCAGCAAAAATGAAAATAGAAAAAAATAAAATAAACCAAACCCAGTTTAAAAAAATGGAATAAAAAATAAAACACTGGAAGTGAATTTCAAATCTAACATAAGATGGAATTGTAGAAGAAATGGCTGACTGGAATGCTGACATTGCTTTCGGTTAAGAGACTCCAGATATAGCACACATTGGGTGCTGGTGAAAAATACTGAATATGCCGTAGATTGCCAGAAGAATAAACAAAGCTGTTTTGGAAGAAGTGCGGGCACAGTGCTCCTTAGAAGCAAGGTGACAAGACTCCGACTCACCTGCACAGGAGAGACAAATCCCCAGAGAAGGGTGTCATGCTTGCAAAAGCAGAACATCAGTGAAAAAAACAAAGACTACCAAGCAGGTGGTTTGGTACAGTGGCTGAAGAAGGGCTCCCAGCCACAGCGGTGGCTGTGAGGGTCAGGGCTAGCAGGGTCTCTTTCATTATGTCGTACGTAGGGTTGCCGTGCGTCAGAGCAGTCTCAATGGCAACTAGCAACCACAGCATGGGTGTTTTGGAGCTGTGAAGTAGGGAGGTTCTAAGTAGCTAAAATTTAGCTTATTTGCACTCTGTGTAAACCCATCAGCTGTGTGTAAATTTGAGTTTGGTGCTGGAATGCCTTTTAAATTAAGAGGCCTCGGTTTTCCATGAAGAAATAAAACAACCCAGAGCCAGTACATAGAGCTCATTTTTGTCATTCGTTTATGTAACATTTCTAAATCGTGGTCTCATTCACATTCCAGCTTTTGGATTTATATTCCCCCAGATCTTCATCTCACCCCCAAATCTTTGCATTTTAGTAAATGACATATTACTCATCATTAGAGTTGCTTGAACTCACAATTCAGAAATCATTATTTCTTTTCTCACTTAACCTTACTCCCCAAATCTGTAAGTAAATTTTGCCAATGCGCTCTTCAAAACCTACCTTTATTCTGTTATTCCTGTCTATCACTAACACCTGTGTCTAGGCTGCCATTTCTGGTCTTAGTTCATTTCTTCATTTTCATTCTTAGCATTTGATTTTTCTGTCACCTCAGAGTGGCCACAGGAATATTGGTAAACTGTAAACCTGAAATCTTATCTTTTACCTAAAACAAATTAGAAGAATTCCATTACATGCCTCACCATGATCCACAAGGCACTGTCTTATGCCATTATCTTCAACTTTTCTCCTCTTGCTTAGATTTGAGTCCAACTGTTTACACCAATTTCTTTTCACTTTAGAACTTTTCTTAATCTTATTTTCACTATCCACATGTGTTTTCTTCCCTCTTCTTATATGGATTATTCATGTTTGCCCTGTAAGTCTTTTTCTACATAAATGCCACTTGAAAAAATCATTTAAAAAAATCATTTTATTGGGGGCTCATACAATTCCCTTCACAATCCATACATACATCGGTTGTGTCAAGCACATATGTACATTTGTTGCCATCATCATTCTCAAAACACTTGCCTTCCACCTGAGCCCTTAGTATCAGCTGCTCATTTCCCCCTCCTTCCCCCTCTCCCTCCTTCATGAAAAAATCATTTTATTGGTGGCTTGTACAGCTTTTATCGCAATCAATGCTTAAATCCATTGTGTCAATCACATTTGTACATTTGTTGCCATCATCATTTTCAGAACATTTTCTTTCTACTTGAGCCCATGGTATCAGCTCCTCGTTTTTGTGTGTGTGTGTGTGGTTTGTTTTTGCCTCCCTCTCCTATCCTTCCTCATGAACTCTTGATAATTTATAAATTATTATTATTTCTTCATGTCTTACACTGACTTATTTCTCCCTTCACCTACTTTTCTATTGTCCGATCCCTAGGGACGGGGTTATATGTTGATCATTGTGATCAGCTCCCTTTTTTTCCCTCTACCCTACTCTTACCCTCCTGGCATTGCTACTCTCATTATTAGTCCCAAGGGGCTTAACTGTCCTGGTTTCTCTGTGTTTCCAGTTCTATCTGTACCCATGTACATGCTCTACTCTAGCTGGATTTGTAAGGTAGAATTTGGCCATAATAGTGGGAGAAGGAAGCATTAAAAAACTAGAGGAAAGTTGTATGTTTCATCATTGCTATACTGCACCCTGACTGGCTCATCTCTTCCTTGTGACCCTTCTGTAAGGGGATGTCCAATTGTCTACAGATGGACTTTGGGTCTCCACTCTGCACCCCCCCTCATTAACATTGATATGATTTTTTTGTTCTGGGTCTTTGATACCTGATACTTGATCCCATCAATCAACACTTCATGATCACACAGGCTAGTGTGCTTTTTCCATGTGGGCTTTGTTGCTTCTCACCTAGATGGCCACTTGTTTGTCTTCAAGCCTTTAAGACTCAGATACTATATCTTTTGATAGTTGGACACCACATTTTGATAGCTTTCTTCACATTTGCTTATGCACCCATTATGTCTTCAGCGATCAGGTCAGGAAGCTGAGCATCACGAAATGACAGGTTATTAGTACAAAGTGTTCTAGCAGGGAGTATAAGTACTGAGGGAATACTTGAGTAGAGGCCCAATGTCTGTCTGCTATCTTAATGATTAACATATAAATATATGTACATAGATCTATTTCCTTATCATTATATATAAATATATTTACATATGTGCATGCCTAGTTTTAGACCTCTGTAAATGCCCATTTGCCTCCTAGTGCTTTCCTCTATTTCATTTTACTTTCCTCTTGTCCCACTGTCAAGTTGGGCCTTCATTCGGGTTTCAGTAATTTCTCTGTTACTTTGCCCTTGATCAAGCCCTACCAGGCATCCTACACCCTCCTTGCCATCAATTTTAGATCACTTTTTGTTCCCTGTCCTTGGAGTTTTTAACGCCTACTTCCTTTCCCCCTGCTCCCTTTCTCTCTCCAGGACTGCTGGTCCTGTTGTTTTTGCTTCCAGATTGTTTATTCTTCCTATCTTGTTTAGGTAGACATTGCAGAGACAATAATCAGAAAAATAAGAGAGCAAAACCAAACAAAAAACAAAACAACAACACAAATCCAACAACAAAAAAGAAAAGCCTATAAATAGCTTCATGTCTGTTTGTTAACCTTTAAGAGTGTTTTCCAGTCCACTCTGATGGGTGCCATTCCCTGTCTATTTTTGGTATTCCCAAGGGACTTCATTGCTTTGCTCACCTTACCACTCTGTTGCACGCCCTTAGCATTTCACATCGGTGTGGTGGGGTCAGATCAGGCACAGTTCCCACACTGTGCCTCCAGTGTTGCTCCTCATAGTGCGATGGGTCAGTGAGGGACAGCATGTCTCACGATGGGGCCAGCCCTGTGGTCCTCTCTGCATTAGCTGCTCTGCTTGGTGGGACAGGATGGGTTCCACACTCTCTCCCTCCCTCTTCATTTGATCCTGTGTTCTCTGATCCAACATGTCCCTTTCCCTGAGCTGTAGCTCAGTGCTGCCCGCTGAAGTGAATTCTTCTGCGGGAGGAGGGACTGTCTACAAGTAGGGATTGGGCTGGTGTCGCTGACCTCTATTGATTCCCTGCTTCATGCCAGTATGTTGCAGTCATGTCTTGGCACACAGGTGTGAAGTCTGGTCTATCTCTCCCTCCCCTGTGGAGATATAAACAACACGTTCCACTTGGGTGGGTTAATGCCCTGTTCCCCTGTTTCCCGTGTCTTTTTCTTTTCCCTTCCTTTTATTTGGGTGCCATATTTATCCCTGGATTGAGTCTGGAAATGCCACATTTCAAAGAGACATTTCGTGACCCATGACTCAACTAGCTCTTATCAGACTTAATATGTCTTATATTTAGTTACTTATATCCAGTTACTCATCATTTCCACTAAAATGTAAGGTCCATCTTTATCCTTTGTAAAATTCCTAAGATCATATATTCTCCTTGGCATATTGTGAGTGCTTAATGACTTTTTGATGTGTGGTTGAATAAAGGACAGAGTAATTGACTAACCATAAAAATAATCTATTATAGGAAACATAAATATAAATAGGATGAATTGCTTTATTATTAATATACTTGAATGGACTAAATCAGATATTTTTGCTATACACCTGTAATTTATTTATTTTTCATTTTAGCCGTTTCTACCCCCTTCCCAAAGTAGAGCAGAATATGATTCAGAGGAGAGTCTTGAAAGTGATGACGATGATGATGATACTTTATCATCAGATTTCCATCTCCAAGAGCATTCAAACTCAAACTCATATAGGTATGGAATTTAAATGTCTTAAAGGAAATATTTTATCATTGTTTATATATATATAATACTTTAAAAAACAATGCATGTGCAATTAATAGCTTTATTAGTTTTAACGTTCTAAGTTAAACTACTTTTTTTAGTGAAATATGCTAAGTTCGTTTCCTTTTAAGTAATCGCTGTTACATTTTGATTATCTAAGTAGTCTATCACTTGTGTTCTTCCTCACAGATTGTGCTATGAGATTATTTTATGCCATTTGCTCCTTAAGATAAGCACCATTGTTTTAGCTTAGAAAATCCAATTATGTCTTTTCAGGAGAACACTAGTACTTTAAGATATCAGTAAGTTATATTAAGAATTAAGGTTACAGATAGACATTGGGCCTCAACTCAAGTACTCCCTCAACACAAGAAAACTTTGTTCTAATAGCCTGATATTCTGTGGTGTTCACTTTCGCGACACAACCGCTGAACACAAAATGGCTGCATAAGCAAATGTGGTGAAAAAAACTGATGGTGCCCGGCTATCAAAAGATATAGCATCTGGGGTCTTACAGGCTTGATGATAAACAAGTGGCCAGCTAGCTGAGAATCAACAAAGCCCACATGGAAGAAGCACAACCAGCCTGTGTGATCATGAGGGTCGATGGGGTCATGTATCAAGTAGCGAAGACTCAACAAAATCATACTGTGAATTGGGATGGGGATCATGGAGTGGAGACCCAATGCTCATCTATAGACATTTGTATATCCCTCACAGAGGGGTGACAGGGAAGAGATGGGTCAGTCAGGATGCAGTATACCACTGATGAAACACACAACTTTGCTCTAGTTCTTTGGTGCTTCCTTCCCCCACACTATAATGACCTCAATTTTACCTTACAGATCGGATTAGACCAGAACATGCACTCTGTTACAGATAAGAGCCCGCAACGTAGGGAATCCAGGATAGATAAACCCCTCAGGGCCAGCAATGAGAGTAGAGATATCAGGAGGATTAGGGGAGGAAGGGGAAATCTCTATCACAAGGAGCAACATATAACTCCCTCCCAGGGGGACAAACAACAGAAAAGTTGGTGAGGGGCAATGAAGGATGATGTAAGATATGGAAATAATAATCTATAATTTATTAAGGTTCGGGAGGGAGGGCAGGGGAAGAAATGGGGAGCTGGTATCAGGGGCTCAAGTGGGAAGAAAATGCTTTGAAAATGATGATGGCAGCATATGTGCAAATGTGATTGACACACTGGATGAATGTGTGGATTTTGATAAGGGATGTAAGAGCCCCCAATAAAAGTATTTCATAAGGAAAAAAAAAGGAAAGGAAGCGGGGGGGGTAAGATATCAGTAAATAAGGACTAACTTTAAAAAGATGCCATATCTCTACAAATACACTTCAGTGTACATTAGGACACATTTAGAAAGTAATTTGAAGATGTAGTATTTCTTAAACATAATTAGCACGAAGACAACAGAACTTAAGGGACTGGTTTTACAGTGTGACTGGTATCTCCACGCTTACCTGGTGCACAACATACAGCATATATAAGGATCTCCCAGAGTACACTTTATTAATGGAACTTTTATATATACTCTGAATTCAGCTTTTATTCTCAATGTTTTCCATGTAGTTTGGAAGATTTTGTTCTTTATTTGTACAGAATATCTAACTACAAAATTTAGGAAACATGAACAGTGTCAATGCCTTACACGATAGAGATTAAAAGAAATCATTTGCAATTTCATCATTTTATGCACAAAAACTCTATGAAGAAAGGTAAAGTCACATATTTAGTCTCTACAGATAATTCATGGCATTCAAATATAATTACAGCAGAGTTCTTGAATTCAGGGTGAGAGTGTGCATAGACTATCTCTTTATGAACCTACTAAATTCATAGACTCACAAAATAATTTACGTAATCTCAGTTCCATGGGATTCTCAAAATTCATTCTACAGAAAATAGAGGATTGTGTGATGTTTAAGGAACCATGGACTTATATATAAAATATTAACTTAACATCATTGGAGTTATTCTTGAAGATTGGAAATACTTTTTATTGTTAAGTAATCCTTTTATTCAGTGAAACCTTCTCTCAAACTTTTTTCAATTTATTGATGACACCACCATTTTACCCCTAACCCAAGTTTGAAATCTTGGTATTATCCTCATTTTCCAAAACTAGGGATTTAAAAAAATTATGTATATATTCTATCCACATCACATGTGCCACTTGTATAATATGGCCATATTATACAAGTGATAGAAAGGTGATTTTAAGAAGATAAGAATTTATGTTGGAAAGTGCTCACAATTATAGTAGCTGAGAGACAATAGGTTTCCTAACATGTGTTATAGAATCCTATTATTATAGAAGTGTATCTGTGCACTGTACGTCTGATAGATCCAGGTGTTTATGCCCCAACATGTAGACCAAACAATGATAGTATAACCTGGTTATCTCTTAAGTTATACAATTCAAAGTTTATTTAAATTTATTTTACATACCTTTAATTTCCAAACTGAAATTTTAAAGTTTTTAAATTGAAAATTGTCTCAGTAAATGATTACCTAATTTATTTTAACAAAAAGAATGATATATACCACCAAATATCTGTTTACATATTATGTAACAAACATACAAACTGTACACTCCCAGCTCAAATGCAGTCTGAATTATTCCTATTCCTGAATTATGAGATATTTTCTCACCTGTTTGATATACTGTATGCATTTGAAAGGTATATATATATATATATGTATATATATATATAACATTTTATTAGGGGCTCATACAACTCTTATCACAACCCATACATATACATACATCAATTGTATCAAGCAAATCCATACATTCTTTGCCCTAATCATTTTCAAAGCATTTGCTCTCCACTTAAGCCCTTTGCATCAGGTCCTCTTTTTTTTCCCCTCCCTCCCCGCACCCCCCTCCCTCATGAGCCCTTGATAATTTATAGATTATTATTTGTCATATCTTGCCCTATCCGGCATCTTCCTTCACCCCCTTCTCTGTTGTCTGTCCCCCAGGGAGGAGGTCACATGTAGATCCTTGTAATCGGTTCCCCCTTTCCAACCCACTCACCCTCTACTCTCTCAGTATCGCCCCTCACACCCCTGATCCTGAAGGTATCATCCACCCTGGATTCCCTGTGCCTCCAGCTGCTATATGCACCAGTGTACAACCTCTGCTCTATCCAGTCTTGCAAGGTAGAATTCGGATCATGGTAGTTGGGGGGAGGGGGGCGGGAGGAAGGATCTAGGATCTGGGGGAAAGCTGTATTCTTCATCGGTGCTACATCGCACCCTGACTGACTCATCTCCTCCTCTAGACTCCTCTGTGAGGGGATCTCCAGTGGCCGACAAATGGACTTTGGGTCTCCACTCTGCACTTCCCCCTTCATTCACTATGGTATTTTTTTTTGGATGATGCCTTATACCTGATCCCTTTGTCAGCTCGTGATTGCACAGTCTAGTGTGCTTCTTCCATGTGGGCTTTGTTGCTTCTGAGATTGATGGCTGCTTGTTCACCTTCAAGCCTTTAAGACCTCAGACACTATCTCTTTTGATAGCCGGGTACCATCAGCTTTCTTCGCCACATTTGCTTATGCACCTGTTTGTCCTCGGAGATCATATCACGGAGGTGTGCACCCAATGATATGATTTTTTGTTCTTTGATGCCTGATAACTGATCCCTTTGGGACCACGGGATCACACAGGCTGGTGTGTTCTTCCATGTGGGCTTTGTTGCTTCTGAACTAGATCACTGCTTGTTTATCTTCAAACCTTTAAGACCCCAGACACTATCTCTTTTGATAGCTGGGCACCATCAGCTTTCTTCACCACATTTGCTTGTTCACCCGCTTTGGCTTCAGCAGTTGTGTCGGGAGGGAGGGTGAGCATCATAGAATGCCAATTTAGTAGAAGAAAGTATTCATGCATTGAGCGAGTGTTTGAGTAGAGGCCCAAGGTCCTTCCGCCCCCAAAAGGTATATGCATTTTATTAAGAGGTAGTATATTTAAAAAAATGAGGTAGTATGTTAATGGTGTGAAGGCAAGATAGAAATGTACAAAATAAACAAGTACATTATGGGAATAAAACATTTTATTGAAAGGAAAAGCTATTACAATATGTTTTACTAATTGATATATTTTCTGTTGGCCTTATTTAATTTTTTGAATTTCTAAGACATGGCTCAAAAGTAAATTACCTGTATAAAAATCAAATACTTTGAGGGTTTTCTTCTTTTGTTATTGCATATAATGCTAGCATGAGCAACTGTAGATAGATATTTTGGTTTTCTTGGGTTATATTTTCAGGGTGGATTTCTAGTCGTTGAGTTGTTGGATCAATAGGCAGTATACTCTTTTTACTGTCTAAGTAAATATTTAACAGAGCCACTGTTGCTTTATTTCAGTTGGTCTTTGATGCGATTAGCGATGGTGCAGTTGGTACTCAACAATTTGAAGACTTTCTATCCTTTTGCAGGTCATGATCTCGCAGGTAATTAACATTAGCCAATATTGCCATGCTTTTAATTTAGTTCTCTTTATATTCGTTTTCTTAAAACAGTGGAAGAAAAATATTCACTGACATCCTGTTGTTGAAGATGTTTCTTTGAACCAAATCAACCACCTTTAAAAGTGTCTTCTCATACTGATAGGTGCCCTAGAATAGCTATGTTAGATCAAACAAGGAGACTCCGCCTCATGTGACTGACTGTATTGAGACAATGTTTATAACTCTGATTCAAAATTGGGCATGAAATAGGGTTAGATACATAGAATATTAAGTCAGTGTAAAAACTAATAACTTACTAACCCTAAAGGAGCCAAAGGTTTGGATAGGAAAGAAAGAAACAAGATTGAATACCAAGTTATTCAGTTATGAACTGTGTTTTGTTACAGTGATGCTTTAAACAGTTCATGGAAACATGGAATTAAAATATAGTTGAATTTTTCTGTGAAATTTTAAAGCTCATATATAACTAGAATGAATTCTAAAACATGTTTAACCAAAAAAAAATTTTATGTAGAATGACAAAGATAGTTTATTCTCAAATTGTATGAATTTTCTAAAATCGAAAAATCATGAACTCAAATAATGAGCATCATTATTTGGAGGTAAATATGAAAGGTAAAAGTTTAACATAGGATTAGAACTCGGAGATGTGAGGGATTACTCTATACTATTAAGTTTTGTGATTATTATGTAGTACTTAAAAGGAGTTTTAGATTTTATTTTATGTTTTTAGACAAATCTTGAGTTTATATGTCATATGGAAATTGTTTTATGCTCTTCAGGTGCTTTCTTCATGTTAAAAGTCACAAATCATTGATATAACAATAAGTTATAAGTTATAAATTTTCTCGAATTAGGATGTAATTTCTACTTCAAACTCAAAATCCAAACCTACTGCCACGGAGTAGCTTCTGACTCATAGTGACCCCATAGGGCAGCATAGAGCTTTTCCTGAGGGTTTCCGCTGTTGTCAGTTTTAAGAGCATCTCGTGACTTCAAACTGCTGACCTCTGCAGTGGAAAACCCAATACCTAACTCACTAGGCCATCAGGGCTCTTAGTTTCTACTTAGATTGCTCCATTTTCCAATGGCCTAGGCTACCTATTTATGTTCAAATTTAAATATATTTATGACCTTTTTATAAACCTGGATTTTCATATCTCTTAAAAAAATCGTTTTATTGGGGGCTCTTAAAGCTCTCATCTCAATCCATACATCCATCCATTGTGTCAAGCATATTTGTACCTATGTTGCCATCATTTTCAAAACATTTTCTTTCTACTTGAGCCCTTGGGATCAGCTCATTTTTTTCTCTCAACCACCCTCCTTCCCTCATGAATCATTGACAATTTATATATACATTTTTCATGTCTTACACCAACCGCTGGCTCGCTTCACCCACTTTTCTATTGTCCATTTCCCTGGGAAGGGGTTATATGTAGATCATTGTGATGAGTTCCCTCTTGGATTTTCATGTCTTTATTCCTTTCCACATCTCCTCTCCCAAAGTGTGTGTTAATATCTTTATGGGTCATTCTTAAAACTAAAACAATTTATTACTACTAATAAAAATGAGGCAATTTTATTTTTACGTTTTAGAACTTCCTGTGAGTTCACCACTGTGCCATGCAGTTCTAAAAACCCTCCAGTGTTGGGAACAAGTTCTTCTCCGACGCCTTGAAATCCATGGCGGGCCACCTCAAAACTATATCTCTAGTCATACCTCTGAAGAAAGGTTGTCCTCAGGTCCTGAAATTCTTCGCCACAAAGCTTTACTGGAACCTACAAACACTCCTTTCAAGTAAGTTTCCTGTGGATATTAACTAAGAACGTGATCAAGTCTTATTTAGAGTAAAAATATTTAGGCCTTTAATTAATTTGGGATAGTGATGGTTCATGGTTAGAATTCTCACATTCTGTGAAAGAAACTTTCATTAGTTTCCCATTCAGTGTACCTTAAGCACAGCCACCACCCATCTGTCTTTGGAGGCTTACATGTGGCTTAGTTGTTGAACCAAAGAACTCTGGTGGTGCAGTGGTTACACATTGGGCTGCAACCCACACAGTCTGAAGTTTGAACCCACCATCCCCTGTAGTTCCATAAAGAGGTCCAGTCTGGGAAACATAGAGAGGTGGTTCTCCCCTGTCCTCTAGGGTTGCTATGAGTCAGCCTTGACAAGATGGCATTGAATTTTTGGAGTTGTTGAACTGGTTTTCAGCTGTGTTTGAGTAAGTAAACCAAGATTGACTAGATAAAAAGTCTGGCTGTCATCATTTAAACATATGAGAAACATATGAATCACAACGGTCCAGTTTGTAACTGATCATAGAGATAGTGCATAAATGAGCAGTGTTTCTAAGTAACTTTTATAGCACAATATAAAATTATGATGCATATTGTAGTGCAGACTTTCTGTGAAGGCCCAATAGTAAGTAATTTAGGCTTTTGTGTTAGATTAGGGTGAGACATATAAGATACAATAAAAAGCTTTATATCTAAAAGTAATTATATGTCAAGGAAGCATCCCAGCTCAGCCTAACTCAAGCCCATAAGTCTGATACTAGTCCATAAATCCCTCTTCCAACTCCCTCAGTCACATGCAATGTTGCAGAAGGCAGGACTATCACATGCCGGTGGTGTAAAGTCATGTGATTCCACACTTATTTCAACCTGGCAGGGCTCGGGCAGCTCTCAGCCTGGCTAGTAAGCAGGTGAGGGAGGGTATAGGGAGGTTCCCCAGGCCCTCCTAATGGGTAGGCCATGCCCACAAGGAGGCACCCTCAGGCCATGACCTGATTGACAGGTTGAACACCACCCTTACACTTTTATGTATCTTCAGGTTGACACAAAATTATGTAACTGCCACAGCTTTGTAGGTCATACAGCCTTGACATAATCATTTGGCTCTGCCACTGGGATAGGAAGGACCCTAGTCACAACCCTGTTTTCAAAAGCACGAGGCCTGTTGGATTTGGCCGATGGGTTTTAGTATAAAAACATTTTCTTTAAATCAGTACTATTAACTGTGTAACTATCGGAGGAGATAATAGTTGACACCAGAAGATAATTCAATATATATAATTCTTCATCAAGAAAATAATTCTCAAAAAAAAGAGCAAATGAGGTGGTCTCTCTTGGGAAAGCCCGGAAGAAAGAGTATCAGATTATAAAGATGGCTGCCTTGGGGTCAGAGCAGACCGACAATGTGTGTCCAGATTTTAGGGTTTTTTGGTGGTAACACAGTTCACTTAAATGTACAGCGTTGGGATCATGTTCATTTGCACTCTGTGCTGGTTATGCTTGCTTGTGAAAATATCTGGCAACTGTGCAATTCATGTTATAAGGAATTATCTATTTTCTCATAGTATTGAAGTCATAATGTCATTTCAGAATTTTAGTTCTGTGGAATTTTTGTGTAAAAATATATTCTGGGTAATTTTAACTGGTAAAATGATAATTGTGATTTAATACTGCATAGTGTTTTGAGTATTTTTTCATATGCAAAATTGTTACGAGCCAATGAAACTATTTAAAAGTTAAACAAAAAAAGTAAATGAAGGAAACAATATTCTTAGTGACTTAGTGACCATAATTGAGTTACAGTCTTGCATTAGCTCTTACCTCATTGCTGAGCAGTACAAGTGTGGGCTGGTACATGTCCATACAAAACTGCCAGCTGCTCCTCGGGAGAAAGATAGGGCTTTCTACTCCCATAAAGAGTTGAACTCTCAGGAACCCACCAGGGCATTTCTACCCTGTCCTTTGGGGTCACTATGAGTCGGCATTGACTAGTTGGCAGTGAGCATGGAGCATATGCCCAGATACAAATCTTTGTGTAGCTTCTCTCCTAGATCTCAACTAGGAAACATATTTACAAGAGGGCCTCTAGAATTTCATGGAAAAATAGAATCAAAAGATAATGGAATTTTTCCATGAAGTTTTTGGAAGCCTCTTATATATGTTAAATCTTATGTCTGTAGATTCAAACTCAGCCTGCCTCCTGTCTTTGCAAATAAAAGTTTTATTGGATTACCAACCATAACCACTCACTCGCATATTAGTTGTGGCGCTTGCCCAATACAGTCAGAGTTGAGGAGTTGTTGTTACAGAGGCTAGGTGATCCACAAAGTCTGAAGTCTTTACTATCTGACCCCTCAAGAGAAAAGATGATGATGATAGATCTGATTTTAGTTCATCTGAAATGCACATTTATATAGAGCTTCAAAGAAATGTGATCAATTTAATCAGAAATCTTTGAAGTATATACTTAAATTTACTGTCTCCATAGATCCAAACATCACCTGGCACTTTCTGTGAAGAGGCTTTGGCAGTACTTGGTAAAGCAGGAGGAAATTCAGGAGACCTTTATCAGAAATATATTCACAAAGAAACGGTGCTTAAATGAGGTTTGTGAAGTTAAAACCTGTTTAATGTTTCCTGATTGAAGTCATATTATTAAGTAACCATGAGTTGCATTTTACAGATATTTTGAGAAATTATCACACTATACATAAATATTTTTGTATATATACACACACACACATATATATATATATATATATATATATATATATATATATATATATATATATATATATATATGCATACACACATATTGCCCAGAGGAGTGATTCAAAATAACAGGTACAACAATATTTTGAAAGTAATTAATATGTATTTGGACTTGTTTTTTCTAAATATATTGCTTGAGTTAAGATTTTTGTACATCTTGGTTTTTGTGCGTATTATAATCATTAAGAGACAAGATTGGAAATACCTGTGATATAATAGCTGAAAGAGTTTTATCTAGAAGCTTAATTGACACTGGTTTTATTTTCTGAAAACATCTCAAATGTACACATTTTCTCTTTTTCTACTGCATGTGTTTAAATTAGTGAAATTTTACAAACTCCAGTTACTTTATAATCACACTTGATTATATTTTTATATTGCTGTTGTACTGGTTATTTTTCTTCATTTAGTTCAGTTCTACTAAAAATTACTACTTTGATATGGGGAACTTGCACTTGAATTTATGATTTCCTTCATTGAGAAAGTTTTGTTATTTAAAAAAAATAGAATGCTTCTTATTATTCAAATTGGCAAAAAGCAAGGTGGCATCTAACATTGAAAAAAAAGAATTCCATGTGTCTTGTTTTCAATCTGAGAATGCAGCAAGCACACACACCATTATTTAATCTTAGGCTGAGCATGCAAGTATTTCCAAGTTATCCAATCTGAAACAAAATAAAGTTGATTTGTTATTTGAATTAGTTATGTTCCCTCAAAAACAGGATTAGGAATTATTAAACCAGCCTTGGTTGACCTCAGCTGGGAGTTGATCAGCACATGCTTCTCAATCAATCTCTGCAAAAGCATTGTAGGTACTGTTAGTGGATCGATTAACTCTCGAATAGGGAACCCGCACTAAAAGAGATCAACTGGCTCTTCTGTCCTTGTTGACTTAGAAGACTTGATCTTTTGTACTTTGAGAGAACGTTTTAAACCTAGGCTGAAAAATTAACACATAGGCAAATAGAACTTTATTCCTTTTAGGACTCCAGTGTATACATACCAGAGTTTATTCCAAAGAAAATATGTTAAACATGTCTCTGCAGTCAGTGGATGGCTACATACACATTGTCGCAGTAATACACTTACTTGTCTTATTCTTAGATTGCTTTCAAAGAAAGGCTGTTTCAGGGCCAGGGTTAAAACTGGGTTTGAGGTCAGGGCTGAGAAATTTTAAACAATATTCTAGTGGAAATCTAACCAAATCATTGCAGCTTTGCAAGGGGTTTGCAGAAAGGCTGTCCAAAATAAAATAACCGTTTTTACATAGAGCAAGCATTTTAAGGAAGGTTGGGAAGACGTTAAAATGAATTCAATGTAGAGAGATCAGCTCAGAAAGGTATGGTGATTGGATTATCGTGGTGGTTATCTATCCTAAGGGCTTAGTATGAAGATGCTTTAAACAAATTGAAAACTGCACTGGTATCAAAAAGACCAAAGAAGTTGTACCAGAAATTCTTGTTATTTCCTTCACAACACTTGCTCATTCTTTGAGAGTACCAAGTGTCTTGAGTATTTCGTTTGAATCTTTTCCCCATCCAACTCTAGCCGGTTCTTGCCTTCTGTTTTTTCCAAAAACTTGTAGAGCAGTAAAAAAATACACACAATTGGAGCCTCTTAAGAATGGTAAAACTGCTGATTTAATGTGGTAAAAATCAGTGTGCACAGTTCTTTGGGCAAAGGTTGAGCAATAGAAACCCTGCGTTCAGAAGCATATAGACCTAAAGGGAGGATATATCAAGCAGCAATAGCTTGATATTTTGCTATTTTTATTTTTTTATTATTATTTTCTTTTTTATTTATAATAAATCATTTTATTGGGGCTCACACCACTCTTATCACAATCCATACATACATCAATTGAGTAAAGCACCCTTACACATTTGTTGCCCTCATCATTCTCAAAATTCACCTTCCACTTAGGTTCCTGGAATCAGCTCATTTTCCTTCCCCCCTCCCTCCCCGCTCCCCCTCCCTCACAAGCCCTTAATAACTTATAAATTATTACTCTATCCTATCTTTCACTGCCCAGCATCTCCCCTCACCCACTTTCCGGTTGCCCATCCTCCAGAGAAGAGGTTACATGTAGATAGATCCTCAAGATGGGTTCCCCCTTTCTATACTCCCTTCCCTCCCGGTGTTGCCACTTTCACCACTGGTCCTGAGGGGTTCATCTGTCCTACATTCCCTTTGACTTGCATTTGCCTTTTAACCTTTTTTAAAAATGTCAAATATTTAGTATATGAATTACCACGCACAAAAACCAAACAAACTCACTGCCATGGAGTGCCAACTCACTGTCACTCATTAGGACAAGGTACAACTGCCCCTGTGGGTTACCCAGACTGTAACTGTTCATGGGAGTAGACTGCCCAGTCTTTCTCCCTAGGATCAGATAGCGCTTTCCACCTGCCAACCTTGTTGTGGACCGTAGCCCAGCGCGTAACAGCTCAAGAAAAATGTAGTAACTTAACAAAGAGTATGCTAGTAAGCTTGTCGGACTAATTTTGTTAGTCTAGTAACATGCCTACTGGTGAGATATTGTTTCTTATTTGATTTTAAATTTATCTTTGTCTAAAATAATTTAGTATAATTAGAGTGTTTTAAACTAGTATAAAAAGTATTGCTGCATTGTTCTATATTGCAAATTGAGTTTCTCTTTTATTTCTCTGGTATACCTCATAGTATAAATATGCTAATTTGATAAAATTGTAAGCCTTTTTTAATTGAATGCCTAATTGGTATAGTTAATAAAGGAAAACATATATATGAGGGGGTATCCCCCCCAAAAAACCCTGGAATTTTCTCCCAAAGCTATGTACTTTAATTTTTTTATAAGGCAAGCTATCACTTCAAAGTACTCTCCATTATACTTAACACATTTGTCAAATCTGCAATTTCATTGTTGGAAACATTTTTCATACTCATCTGTTTGGATGGCTGATAGCATCTCCCTCATTTTTTTCTCCACATTTTCTATGTTGTCAAATTGCTGTCTTTTCCAATCCCTCTGCATTCACAGAAACTCAAAGAAGTCACACAGAGCAAGGTCAGATGAGTAAGGTGCATGGGGCAAGAGACATGCTGTTTTCTGCCAAAAACTGGCACACAGAGATGGCTGCGTGAGCAGGTGCTTTGTTGTGGTGGCAAACCAGTCTCCCATCTGCCACAAGTCATGCCTTTTTTGTTGCACTCTGTTACACAATCTTTTCAGAACCTCTAAACAGAGTTTGTTTAACAGTCCAACCTGGTGGAACAAACTCCAAGCATACTACAAGTCAACATTTTCATCCATTTGAGAAGTTGATGGATGTCCAGAATGAAGTTTGCCCTAAATCAGCATTTCACCTATTTTAAAAGTAGAAAACCACTCATACACTTGAGTTTTTCTCATAGCACTGTTCTTGTAAGCTGTGTTCAACATCACAGCAGTTTCTGTGGCATTTTTCCTGAGCAGGAAACAAAATTTTATAGTCACACACTGTTCTCTGAAATCACTATCACACAAAAAACGAATTTTGAGTGAAACTGCTTTTACAAGAATATGCACAGTGACCAGAGAGAACCTTCCCAGATGATGCCACTGGGTGCACTAACGAGAGCGAGTTGCTTGATCTTGCCTACCAGGAAAAATGTGTACTACAAGAGTTCTGCTCCGTCCAGTTTAATTCTTGTTTTGGGGGGTACCCCTGGTGTGTGTGTGTGTGTGTGTGTGTGTGTGTGTGTGTGTGTGTTTATAATCAGTTTAGCACTTTTAGTGATACGTGTAGCACTTTTGAGAAATGAATTCTCACAGTGAAACTAAAAGCTGGTGTATCTAGATTATTTGGTTGACTTAGGGAAGGGATAATTTTGTTGACTTTGGAAAGGGAAGGGAAATACAGAACCAAACCAGAATGCTTAAAGATAGCAGATAAATGTAACTGTACATTTTTCAATCCTATCATTTTATTCATCCTTTCCAAAACAAAAATTTTTTTTTGGATCTCAGTCACATTTTATTATTACTTTTAAACATTTTGGTAATACGAATCCTTTTTTTTTTTTTACATTTTATTAGGGGCTCATACAACTCTTATCACAATCCATACATATACATACATCAATTGTATAAAGCACATCCACACATTGCCAAAACAAATTTTTTATATTTTAAGAGAATTTCCAGATTTGTTTGCTACCACATTGAGTTACCAAATTGAATTGTTACCACAATCAGTTTCTAAACATTTTCTTTCTTAAGAAGAAAGAACTCTTTAATATCAGTTCCCCTTTATTCCCTCCCTACCCCCCCAAGAAACCTTATTATGTGTTATTATTATTATCATCATCATAGTTATTATTGGGGGGGTTATCCTACCCCATCCAATATCCATTCACCTACAGTTAGGTTATTCACTCCTCTCGAGGGGTGTTATACAGTTACCCATGCTTTCAGCTTCCCCTTCCGCCCCTCCCTTTCACCTCTTCCCATACCTTCAGGGAATCATTACTCCCTTTACTGTTTCTGAAGGGTTATCTATCTTGACTTAAATTCATTGAATAGTCTTGATTATACAAATGAACATATGGAGGTCTAACATTAATGAGGTAAAAACGGTAATAGTAAGGGGAGGAAATACTAAAGACCTAGAGGATAGTTAAGTATTTTATCAGTGCTATTCCTCACCCTGAATTTATCATCCCTTACATATAGCTCTTCTGTGAGGGTCTACCCACCTAAGTTATTTTTATATTGTAATTATTTTAATTTCATAAAAACATGAAAATAAATTGTGTACATAGATTTGTAACTATCTTCACAATTCTCTGAGTTCTTGTTTCTCTAGCTTGAAAATGAGTATAACACCCTTTACTTTGCAGTGTTTTAAGTAGTAGATTTAAATCGTTGAAACCTGAGATACTTAATGCTAATTATTAGTAATTTGTTCTCCTTGTTTCGTTATTTCTTGATCATGATACTCTTAAAGCTATATTGGTTTTTTGATAAAATAGAAAAATGTGAAAAGAAAAATTTGCTTTAGTAAAATATAAGTTGGATGGAATTAAATAAAATCATAACATTTTAGCAGTATTACAAAAATATTTAATTTTTCCTGGGAAATTAGCCTATTTTTTCTTTTAAAATTTCTCCTATATCTATTGTTGTTATAAAATTGTAATGATCATTCCCAAGTTCTGACACGGCCCCAGGCCATAGGAAGGCATTTCTTTAGGCTCCTGCTTGAAGCCAACAGCTCCATCAAACTGCTGCCCTTGATTCAGGGCCAAGCAAAAATTAATTCAAGTTAGATTATCATCTAAATTTTAAAAGCTAGCATCACAAAGCTTTTAGGATAAAGCATACAATGTCTTTGCTCCTTGAGGTGTATATTTCTTGTGTAATAAAATACATTTACCAGTAAAAAATGATAATTATGCTAAAGTCTGAATCCAAATACAGTGATTTTTCTATTTTTTGAGATTGTTAAGAAATAAGATATATGACAGACCAGATATATTTTATATGGAGACCTGGAGGTACAACAGGCACTCGGCTACTAACTTAAAGATTGGCAATTTAAACCCAACCAGAAGCTCTGCAGAGGAAAGGCCTGGTGGTCTGCTCCTTTAAAGACTGTAACCTATAAATCTCCGTGAGGCAGTTCTACTCTGTCACATGGGCTCGCTAGCTGTCAGAATCAACTCAAAAGCACACAACACATTTGGATGGGAGATGATGTAGAGTATGTACAAACTATTGTGTTGTCTTCCCCGCCCCCTTTTGTGTTTAAAAGTTAAATTGTATAATTTCTTCATCTACGTTTACACTCATGATATATCTTCACGTCTGTTCCTTTCCTGAAAAAAGTGGCTTATTGATACACACAGTTTTAACTAGAGTGCTCACCAAGTTTTAGAAATTAAGTATAAATGCCTACAAATATACTATGCCTGTGTCATTTCCTGGTGGCAGTCAAACTCACTCACTGCTCCAAGGGAAAAAAGATGAGGCTTTCTGCTCCTGTAAAGATCTACAGCCTCAGAAACCTTCAGGGCACATCCTCCATAGGATCACTACAAGCCTGAATTGACTCAGTGGCAGTGGATTTGGGTTTGAGAGTTTGATGTCATTCCGAACAAATTTCAGTCATCTGCTATCTTTGTCTCCAATTTCTTTATTTCTGTTTTCTCTGAGAAAAAATAAAGATCTTGATCCACCCTTTCTTTAGAACGTGCTAATATCCCCTTCATACTCATCAGCTGTTCCCTGCAAAAAAGCTGCTGTAGGCTGCTCCTGAAAAAGTGCAGCGTCAAAAACACTGTTCGATGGGGTTTCTATGAGTCAGAGTCAACGAGACAGCAGTGAGTTACAGTTTTTTAATAACACCTTTTAAGAAGGAACTGTGTCTCGAAGCATTTATTTATGACTATTTCTAGCAAGCCAAGAAAATAGAAACCTAGAAGTCAGCACTTTCTAATCGAGTATTCCTGAGGGATAAAATAGCATGGAAAATAGGACGTAATGTATAAGAAATAGTACGCCAGCACTAATAACTTTGAAATGTGTTCTTTTGATAAATTTCCTGTTAACTTAATATTTCTAAAGAAATTAAGTGACTAAAAATTTCTGAGGAGAGAGAATAAAAGTTACAGTGGTGGTTACTGAATTCTGAGAGATTATGCTTTCTCAATCCCCTAACCATCCATCCCATACATACTGCATTATGTTTTATGAAATTCAAAATATATCTCAGTTTAGTGTTATTTTCTAGAAAATTTTGTTTAAAATATAATTTTTTAAATAGACCCATGTTTTGCATGTTATATCTTGCCTTTGCTCTTTGTCATGTGGTTATTCTTTTTTGATTAAGTCATTAGAGGACCACAATGAAACCATCAAAAATTCTATGATGGAGGAACCAAACGTCAATAAGGTACAAAATAGCATTCAATTGAAATTAGAAATTGCATTCTCTAAGGAGAAAAGCAAAGTGTTTGCCAATTAGTTTTGGCCTGGAATATTTACAATGGAATTAAATTGTTATTTATATATTTTAAACAGCTTAACCATTACAATTTTGAAAATTGTGTTTTGTTTAATAAGAGAATGCAATTTTAAAGAGAGTTGAATGTATTCTATTTTGGCAAAAGTTCTTCATAAATATAATTACAATAGCACTTTAAAAATTATTATGCAATGGTATTGTTTCATTTCTGTAAGTATTTTAAAAATAAGATATATATGATAGGAATTACTTACAGTAGTACAATTATTATTATATAGTACATATTTTATTGGTAGGTATCAAAATATAGGTCAATGCCTGGGTATTGTAAGCACAAATAGTTGGAGAACTTGAAAATGGCAGGTTACATAAATTTATGAGAATGTGTAATTGTGTATGTAAGTTATAAAATAATTTCTAAGTGCCATATGATAGCCTATTCAAGTGTGCCTTTATTAGATAAGAAATTTAACCTGTTTTGCATATTTGGCATAGTTCATTTACTGTGAAGTATTACCAGCAAAGTGATTTTAGTGGTAAAATTTTTTAAAGATTTTTTTAAGGCTGCATAATTTCAACTTATTATTCTTCCCCCAAAGGAATATTTTAGTAAAACAGGAAAAATAATCCTGTGCAGTTAGTTAGAAAAAGACTGACTTAGTAATTAAATATATTTCACTGTAACAGAAGGTTTTCTTTATATATGATCCATAGTTAGGGCATTTTTAATGGCCTTTGGAAGTTTTGAGAGAAAATTACTCAAACTTTAAATCTATTAATAAACTTAACTTGCGTACATAATCATTATTTTTTGCCATTTATACATTACAAGAAATTCTTATCCAGAGGTTATTTTCTTTTGGCATTCTTTATCAGATGTTAATAATATTGACTTGTATTTCTTTAGTCAGTTCCCTGCTATATCACAATTTAGTCATTCATATTTTTAGATTAACATCATAGCTATTTTTATCCAGAATTTCCCAAGTCCTTTGCTACAATTAAAAAAAATAGTTTGATAAGGTATTTTGTTGTTGGTTTCTATTGCATTGACTCTGGCTCATGGTAAACCTCTCCCCTCCCCCACCCCCACCATATAAAACAGAACGAAACAGTACCTGACCCTGTGATGGCTTCATGATTATTGTTACCTTTGAGCCCATTGTTGCAGCTATTGTATCAACCCATCTCTTTTCTTTACATTCCCTGACCCTCTACTGTCAAATATGATGTCCTCCATCAGTTAATTCCTTCTGGTGGCAGGTCACAGTGTCAGACAATACTCTTTAATACCCAGGTCATAGTGTCAGACAATATTCTTTGATACATAAGGTTTTCTTTAGCTATTTTGCAAAAGCAAGTCTCCAGGCCTTTCTTCCTAGTCTGTCTTAGTCTGGAGGCTCTGCTGAAACCTGTTTACCAGGGGTAATTCTGCTGGTGTTTGACATCTTGGTGGTATAGCTTCCAGCATCCTAGCAATACGCATGACATTACAGTATGACAATCTGACAACTGGGTGATGGTTATTATATATGTTATATTTAGAATAACTGCACATATTCAAAGTGTATGCTTGGTAAATGTCATACATATACACTTGTGAAACTATCACTGTAGTCAGGGTAATAAATGTATCTGTTACACAAACACATCCCCCCTGCAAAAGATCCCTAGTTCCCCTTTATGTTTCGATGTTTTGGGGGGACTTTTCGGTGGGGCTTTTTTGTATCTGTGTATCTATTGGACCTGGTAGGCTGTGATATGCAAGGTCAACAGTTCAAAACCACCAGCCTGCTCTTCAGGAGAAGGACAGAGCTTTCTGCTCCTGTAAATAGTTACCGTCTCAGAAGCTCACAGGGTAGTTCTATTCTGTCCTGTAGGCTCACTGTGAGTTGGCATTGACATGTTGACAGTGAGTTTGGTTTTTGGTTTGGTGTATTTGTTGGTTCCACCCATCTCTCAATTATTGTTCTATAATGCCTTGCATGTTGCTATGATACTGAAAACTCTTGTTACTGGTTTTCAAACATTACCTGGGTCACTTAGGGTGGACAAGTTTCTGGAGAACATCGAAACTAAGAAGGCCTACAGATCTACTTTTGGAAATTCATCAATGAAAATGGTGTTGTTCCTTACAGTGCTGGAAGATGAATCCCTTTAGTTGGAAGGCACCCAGAATACATGCATGTAGTCACAACAGTGGAGTTCTGCATACCAGTTATCTTGAAGGTGGAGTAGGACTAGACAACATTTCCCTCTGTTGTACAAGGGAGATTCAAAGTTTGTGAGAAAATTCTGTCTTTTTTTGTTAATAGTTTTATTAGCATATACTTCACATATCCTACAATTTAATCATTCAGTTGTATTAAGAAACTTTGTGCAATTATCACCACAATCAATTTCAGAGCATTTTATTGTTTTTAACTCCCCTTCGCCCCCTCCCCTATCCTCACCTGCTGTGCCCCTAGGCAAGTATCAATCAGTTACTGTCTCTATAAATCTCCCTGTCCTGGATCTCATATACTGAAAATTATGCAACTCACAAGCAGGAAGCAAACAAAGACAACAATGCTTAGACAAAACATAGAAAAACTTTAATTGAAAAGGAAGAAAATATTAAAAACTGAAACAGCTTTAAAACGTGTCAAAAGGGAGATCAAATGAAAATATAATTACCTCTACCATAATCTCCTTTCCAGTGCTCTGGTAGAAGGCCATTCACATCTCTTGACTCTGGTTAGAGGCTTAATGCATGTGGGGGCCTGCAAATGCATTTTGCGCTACCACTCCTATCCATAGCTTCTGCATTACCCTTTGATTGCATTTATTTACAAACGTTTTGAAGCCCCTAATACATGAGCACGCCATGAGATGGCACCAACTCCATAGCAACCATCAGCATCACCCAGACAGTCCTTTCAGCCATCCACCGGGGTCTCTTTGCTCCTTTGTCAAAATTCACTGGACATACATTTGTGGCCCTATTTCTAAACTCCACATTTTGCTTCACTGATGTATTTGTGTAATACAATACTAGCTTGATTATGGCAGTTGTATAGTAAATCGTGAAGTGAGATAATGTAAGTCTTTCAGATTTGCCTCTTTGTAAAATTGTTTTAGCCTTTTGGCTGGTCGCAAGTTTATATGCATTTTTATAATAAAAAGAAGGAGTCAATACTGAGATTCCAACACATAGATATGGTGTCTTTCTCCATTTATTCAGAGGTACACTTATTTTGTATATTTTACATAGGTGTTACATATCTTTTGTCATATTTATCCCTGAGTATTTTACATATGATGCTATTGTAAGTAGTATTTTCTAATTTTACTTTAATTGCCCAGTACATGCAGATATGGTAAATTTTGTATTTTGATCTTCTTTCTTACAAGCTTTCTACATTTGCTTATTCCAATTTTTTTTATAATATATATTTCTAAATTAGTATATTGCCTGAAAATACAGCTTTACTTATTGCTTTTCAATCTGGATGTTTTTATTTCGTTTTCTTGCCTTATTCCACTGGTCAGAACTTCCATTCCACCACTGAGCAGATATTCCTGTCTTCCTACTAATCTTAGGAGAAAACATTTAGTCTTTCACCATTAAGAAGCCAATTGAATAAAAGTCTACAATGCATGACTTCAGCCCTTAAATATGCTAAATATTTAAGATCATATTCATTGTGAATTTTAAGTGTGATTTTTGTTGTATGAGCGTTAGCAAATTAGTTCGCAGCACGTACCAAGTTCTGTGTCTAACTTTACCAGATCATGCTTCCACGTTCTTCCTTTCCGAGCTCAGATTCCATCATCCGTTAGTCTTACAAACACCCTCACTCTTTTGCCTTGTGACCTCCCCTCACTTAGAGTAAAATCACAACTCTCAAGTTAGCTTGCAATCTAAGTAAAGTGCTCTGAAGTGAATTTTGTTTTTCCGATTCACACTTTTTCCCTTTCAACAAACTTGCTGTCAAATTTATCTGCTGAGACTTTGCCTAGTCTTTCCACTGCAAGTGTAACTTCTGCTTTATATGCAGAAATGTTGCAATCCTTCCTTCAACAGTAACCTGACCTAAGACCAAATCTTCTCTGATCCTGACTTTGGTATAGGTGGTTAATAAAAAGAAATCTGTATCTCCCTCCTAGATAGCTGGGGTGGGTTGACTTTTTGTTTTAGGGTCTTCACTTATTCTCATCAGCCAAGCAAAAAAACATATTTTCTGTCTTTTTTACCCCCTATACTTGAAATGCATATCTCCCCTAAATTTAGATCTCTAAGCTTTTTCTTCCGTATATTTACTATTTTTTTAGATTATCTCTTGGCATTCAGTTTTATCCATAGCCTGTAACTAAAGTATAGCCAAATTAATTTCTTGAACTCTAGACTTGCATCTGTCATTATCTAATTTTCCCTCCCCCTGAATTTCAACATAGAACTTTCTCGATACTCCTACCCACAGCCACTCTGTCTCTCACTGCTGGCCATCTCCACAAGTCAGCCACTTAGCAGGCCTGAAAACTAGTAGGTCACCTTGATCTCCCGCTCTGTCACTCAGACTGCAGTGAAAGCTGAAATTATATCTTACATTAACATTTTTCCACACCTAGTGATTGCTTCATTATTTTATCTGTTTATAAAATGATTTTAAATAGTATTCTAAGTTGAAAGATAATGTGTACCACTTTTCACAGGTAAGCTGGAGGTTGATTATATTAACCTGACAATAAAGTATACCAAATTATTATTTATTCAGCTACTAAAATGATTCTGGCTCAGAAAAATTGCTATTCCTTTCAAAATTTCTGGTTTTCTTGAATGAATTGAAAGTTATTTTAGATCAAAGATATATAGTGCAGACCATGGGCTAAGTTTAGAGTTCATGAGAAAAAAAAAACTTTCCATTTCAAAAGGGCTGTTTAAAACAAAGAGAAACACAGTGACCCTGAGGTTTGTAAAGACTAAAATATTCAATATCTGACCTTTTCATATTTGTAACATTATTAAGGAGTTATAATAGTTGGTAAATTAATCTTACTGTACTACTCTCTAGTCAAGAGTAAAGCAAGGTTAATGTAATTTCTTAGTTGCATGTTTATCCTTAAAGTCGGTTCATTCCAACTTCAAAGGTTAACTAATTAACCAATTGTGTGTTATATAACTACTTAAATGTGGAAAGATAGATTTGAAAAATTTTAATTCTATTACAAAATATAACTTCTAAGATAATTAGCATATAAAATAGTACCATTAGCGTAGAAATATCTGAAAATTTTTAAACATATGTACTATGTGTAAGATTAGCATGTATTTTGGGTATTATAATCACTGTCTGTTTATATTTTATTTTTCTCCATTTAGATAGAAGCAGATTTGGGATATCCTGGTGGTAAAGCAAGAATTATTCATAAGGAATCTGATATCATTACTGCCTTCGCTGTTAATAGAGTGAGTGCAGAGACATTTTTTTCTTTTTTTTAGTGATTTTATTTATTATTTTTTGTTTAATCACTTTTCTTTCATAATTAGAAAATACCTAGCCTCAATTTTATTATCAGTATTTCTATTGATAGACTAACTTTTAAATTTTAGTATCACTCCTGTTTTTTAACTTTATTAAATGTTTATATTATTTGATAATATGATATAAGTTACTGTGTAATTGTGTATAATTAAATAATAATGCTTTCTTGTAAGGAAAATGCTTTCTTGTAAGGAAGTACCAAGTATATTCAGTAATCTGTAGAATTTATGTAATACATTCTAGCATCCAATCGGAATAAAAAGGGTTTTCATTTCCTTTGGTGGGTATTTTGAAAGTTCTTTAACTTAATCAAATATAAGAACAACCTTGAATATACTCATCAAACAAAGGCTTATCTGCACCTCATGGAGAGTCTCCGTCTTTGCATTCTAGCTTTAAGAAGGAGCCTGATGGCACATTGGATTATGTGTTTGGGCTGCTTACCTGCAAGCTCAGCAGTTTGAGCATCCTGCCTCCAGCCACGCTGAGGGAGAAAGAAGGATGGTCTTAGAAACCCTGTGAAGCAGGGGTAGTATGGGGACCAGGGGACAACTGATACCAAGGGCTCAAGTAGAAAGAAAATACTTTGAAAATGATGATGGCAACATATGTACAAAAGTACGCACAATGGATGGATATATGGGTTGTGATAAGAGCTGTAAGAGCCCCTAATATAATGATTTTTTTTTAAAGGAAAGAAACCCTATTGTATTAGTCTGGGTAGACTAGTGAAACAAATCCAGGGAGGTTCATATGTGTATAAGAAAGAGTTTTATGTATAAGAACAATTGTACATTAAGAAAACATTCCAGCCTAGTTCAGTCCAAGCCCATTAATCCGATATTAATCCATATGTCCAGTACCAGTCTGTAAATTCTTCTTCAGACTCACGCAACACATGTAATGATGCCGAATGCAGGAAGATTACAGGCCAGTGGGTGAAAAGTCTTGTGGATCCAGTGGCGGTAGAGGCATCTCAGCACTGGGAGGGGTCTCCACATGATTCATGTAGCTCAGAGAGAGAGAGAGAATATGTCTCCCACTTCCAAGGAGGAATGTAGGAGTTCCCAAAATCCTCGGGAGAAGGCCATGACCACACAGAGGCCTTATTGGCTATGATCTGATTGGCAGGCTAGACACCACCCCTTTACTGTGAATCCTCAAAATGACACCAGATTATGTAACTACCACACCTATGAAGCAGTCTTCAACTCAGTAGCATTGGGTTTAAAATTATTGTGCTCAACAAATTTAAATTCCTTTATAAAACATATTTTTGAAAGATAATTAACATATAAAATAATAACGTTAGCATAGAAATATCTCATTATGACATTTATGTTCTAAATGCTTACCTTAATATGGTAATTTTAATGTATTTAAATTTTTAATTAATTTTTTAACCAATGTGTTTTCTATCTACTGCTTAGCTTTTTAAGATTCTCCTTAGAGATGTCTATGAGCTTGTGGAAGCATTGACCATATATACTCATGTATAAGCTGAGTTTGTCAGCAAAGTTTTTATGCAGTTTTTTGTGGAAAAATTAGGTCCCTCGACTGATGTTCCAGTTGGTGTATACTCGAGTGTATATGGTAACTTTAAATCCAGTGGAGTAGTGCAAGGTTTTAGTCACTTATTTTAGTCACTTTTAGTGTTTTTATTACTTGTCTTTCATCATTTTCATTGCCTTACTGCAAAATTTTTAGTCACTTTAAATAATATAAACATAGTTTATTTGTTTCACATATTCCTACTTATAAAAGGAACTTTAATATAGTACTGTTTAATTCAAATTTTATATATGTGATATTTTGTAAATGTCTATTTCTTAGATTTATATCCTACTGAATTTTAACTATTCAATAATCCTTTCAACACTTGAGTCTCTGTTTTGCTGTGCTATATTTGCATTTTCTTCCTTTTTCTTAGCTACTTCTTGTTTCATTCTGTCCCCATAGCCCCTGTGTCCTTCCTGTCACAGATATTCCTGAGCAATGATTAGTTCTTTTCAAGACAGGCAAGTCCAGAATCAACCCCTTATCCAGACAGTTCTCATGTTATAATTTTTAAATACCATGATTCTTTTCCTTCTTGCCCTCAAAGTCAAAATTATGGCATGTGCCCTATAAAATCTGCCCCCCCAGTCCTATAATAAAATCGATTTTAAATATTCTATATGAAAACAATTTTTCTTTTTAAAAAACACAAATACATGTGTAAAACAATGAACAAACATTCACTAATAGAAAGTTTGCCTCTCAGTAATATATGAGCTTAAGTTTTGGAGTTTTTTTTAATCATTTTATTGGGGTCTCCTACAACTCTTATCACAATCCATATGTACATCCATTGTACCAAGCACATTTGTACATTTGTTGCCATCATCATTCTCAAAGCATTTGCTTTTTACTTGAGCCCTTGGTATCAGCTCATTTTTTTCCCTTCCCTCCGTGCTTCCCCTCCCTCTTGAACCCTTGGTAATTTATAAATTATTATTATTTTTTCATATCTTACACTGTTGGATGTCTCCCTTCACCCACTTTTCTGTTGTCCATCCCCCAGGAAGGAGGTCACCTGTAGATCTTTGTAATCAGTTCCCCCTTTCTGCCCTACCCTCCTGGTATCACCACTCTCACCACTGGTCCTGAAGGGATCATCCACCCTGGATTCCCTGTGTTTCCAGTTCCTACCTGTACCAGTGTACATCATCTGGTCTAGCCAGATTTGTAAGGTAGAATTGGGATCATGATAGTGGGCGGGGAGGAAGCATTTAGGAACTAAAGGAAAGTTGTATGTTTCATTGTTGCTACACTGTACCCTGACTAGCTTGTCTCCTCTCCGCAACCCTTCTGTAAGGGGATGTCTAGTTGCCTACACATGGGTCTTGGGTCCCCAATCTGCACTCCCCTTCATTCACAATGATTTGTTTCTTTTGTACTTTGATACCTTATACCAATCCCTTCAATACCTCGTGATAACAGAGGCTGGTGTGCTTCTTCCATGTGGGTTTTGTCTCTTTTGAGCTAGATGGCCGCTTGTTTACCTTCAAGCCTTTAAGACCCCAGACGCTATATCTTTTGATAGCTGGGCACCATCATCTTTCTTCACTACATTTGTGTATGCACGCATTTGTCTTCAGTGATCATAGGGAAGGTGAGCGCACAGTGATATTAGTTTTTGTTCTTTGATGCCTGATAACTGATCCCTTTAGCACCTCGTGATCACACAGGCTGGTGTGCTTCTTTCCTGTGAGCTTTGTTGCTTCCGAGCTAGATGGCCGCTTGTTTACCTTCAAGTTTTTCAGACCCTAGACCCTATATTTTTTGATAGCCGGGCTACATCAGCTTTCTTCACCACATTTGCTTATGCGCCCGCTTTGTCTTTATAGATTGTATCGGGAAGGTGAGCAACATGGAATGCCAGTTTAATAGAACAAAGCGTTCTTGCATTGAGAGAGTACTTGAATGGAGGCCCAATGTCTATCTGCTACGTTAATACTAAACCTATAAATATATGCACAAAGATCTATTTTCCCATCACATATAAATATATTTACATTTGTACATGCCTTTATTTAAACCTCTATAAATGTCCATTTTCTTCCTAGTTCTTTCTTCTCTTTCGTTTTATTTTCCTCTTGTCCCACTACCATGCTCAACCTTCATTTGGGCTTCAGTAATTCTTCTCAGTTACATTACCCTTTATCATACCCTACCAGGCCTCCTACACCCTCATCACCACCGATTTGGATCACTTGTTTCCTTGTCCCTGGGTTTGTTAACACCACTTCTTTTCCCGTGCTTAAGTTTTATTTCCCTAGATTCTATATTATTTTTTGACATTTAAAAAATCATTTTATTAGGGGCTCATACAACTCATCATAATCCATACATACATCAGTTGTGTAAAGTACATTTGTACATTCATTGCCCTCATAATTCTCAAAACATTTGCTCTGTGCAACGATGGAACATACAACTTTCCTCTAGTTCCTAAATATTTCCTCCCCGCCCACTATCATGATCCCAATTCTGCCTTATAAATCTGGCTAAACCTGAGGATTTACACTGGTACAGGTAGGAACTGGAAACACAGGGAATCAAGGGAGGATGATCCCTTCAGGACCAGTGGTGAGAGTGGTGATGCCTGGAAGGTGGAGGGAGGTGGGGTGGAAATGGGGAACCATTGCAACGATCTGCATATAACCTCCTCCCTGGGGGATGGACAGTAGTAAAGTGGGTGAAGGGAGACCTCGGAATAATGAGGGTAATGAATGTACAAATGTTCTTTATACAATTGATGTATGTATGGATTGTGATGAGTTGTAATGAGCCCCTAATAAAATGATTTAAAAAAACAAAAAACATTTGCTCTCCACTTAAGCCGCTGACATCAGCTTCTCATTCTGCCCCCTCCCTCATGAACCCTTGATAATTTATAAATTATTGTTTTGTCATATCTTGCACTGCCCAACGTCTCCCTTCACCCACTTTTCTGTTGTCCATCCCCCAGGGAGGAGGTTATATGTAGATTCTTGTAATTGGTCCCCCCCCCCTCCCCGATCCACCCCACCCTCCTGGTATCGCCACTCTCACCACTGGTCCTGAAGGGATCATCCACCCTGGATTCCCTCTGTTTCCAATTCCTATCTGTACCAGTGTACATCCTCTGGTCTAGCCAGATTTGTAAGATAGAATTGGGATCATGATATTGGGGGGTGGGGAGGGGAAAGCATTTAGGAACTAGAAGAAAGTCGTATGTTCCATTGTTGCTACACTGCACCCTGACTGGCCTGTCTCTTCCCTGCGACCCTTCTGTAAGGGGATGTCCAATTGCTTACAGACCTGTTTTGGCTCTCCACTCCGCACTCCCTCTCATTCATAGTGATAGGATTTGGGGTTCTGATGATGCCTGCTACGTCATCCTTTGACACCTCATGATTGCACAGGCTGGTATTTTTTTACATTCTTGTTAGATTTCTAACTTATAATTAGCACTTGCTTGTGCTGTCAAAACAGAAATACCACAAATGATGGTTTTAAGGGACAGAAATTTATTTTCTCACTGTTGAGGAATTGAACTCTGAATTTTTATCTGTTCCAGCTTCTTCTAGAAGCATCCAACAATCCTTTGCATTCCTGGGCTTGTAGGTGCATCTGTCTCTGCCCTCTGTCTTCCTCTTCCCCTGTATGTGTCTATTCTTTTTTACTAACTCAGCCCTGATTAGATTTAGGAGCCACCTTACTCTGGTATGTATTAACATAACAAAAGAGAACTTTTTTTTTCCCCTGGAAAGGATCACCTTCACCAGTACAAAGATTAAGATTGTAGTACTTGTTTAGTTTGGGAAATTAAATTCAATCCATCATGGACAATTTTTGCTTGGCATTAAAAAAGTCACAACCACTAATAATCCCTTACACAACAGAACAAAATATTTGCCAGTCCTGCGCCATCTTCACAATTGTTCCTCAGCCTGAGCCCTTTGTGGTAGCCACTGTGTCAATCCATCTCCTTGAGAGCCTTCCTCTTTTTCACTGCTCCTCCACTTTACCAAGATGATGTCCTTCTTTAGGGACTAGTGTCTCCTGACATGTCCCAAGTGTGTAAGGCGAAGCCTTGCCATTCTTACCTCAGGATCACTCTGGCAGTCCTTCTTCCAAGACAGATTTGTTTGTTTTCTTAGCAGTCCATGCTACTTTCCCTATTCTTTGCCAGCACCGCAATTCAAATGGGTTAATTCTTCAGTATTCCTCCCCACCCTACCCTTTTTTTACTGATGTCCTATTGATTTTATTTATTCCCATTGAATAAGGAAGACTTTTCACTTAATCCACATTTAGAAAGAAAGAAAAAAATCACAATAAGATTTAATTAACAAAGCAAACAAACTGCCATTGAATCAAATCTGATTCATGTTGGCCCTATAAGACAGAGTAGAATTCCCTGTATGGGTGTTCTATAAAGTTACAGATGAGGTATGATTTTATGGGAGCAGAACAGGTTGTATTTTTCTCATAGAGTGGTTGGTATTTCCAATTGCTAGATCCCCAAAATGTAACATTGCCCTCCAACTTGTGACAATGTCTTTCACTAACAAGGAAGTTCGTAGACTTCTCCAAGGCTTTCTCAGTTTCATTAGAGCCTCATTGTGTATGCAGAATTTACCAAATCTTGCCCCTTTCCCTTCCAGAAGTTAGCCAACCAGATGTTCTTTGTGGCCTAGCAGCCCATAATAAATATGTACATACTCTAAAATGTTATCTTTATTTGGATAATAAAGACAGGAACCAAAGAAAAGCTTAAAACTGAGTTATGTATATCACACTTTCCTATTTTTTTCCTAGTCAAAGATTAAGAGGAGTTAATTTGAACAATTGACCGTTATTTTTATAGTTTGAAGTTCCTTATCTTTCACACATTTTCTTACCTTCCAGATCTCTGCTCTTCAGCATCTCCCTCAATTTTTGTGTTGTGCTTCTTTAGGCTGATCCTAGCGTTCTTGCAGACTACAGAGTCAATCCTAGGAAAGGAAATAAAGTGGTACTTCTATTACCATTTATAGTTGGACATAACTTATGAATATTGTGCTAAAATTTTTAATTGATGAAATTATATATATACGAATGTGTAGTCTATGATTAATGATGCAATTTATAGATGTTAATTTCCATGTTCGCAAATGACTCATATATATTGTACTTTTTTAATTATATGTTTTTTTTCTATCTCAGGCAAATAGAAACTGCATAGCAATTGCTTCCAGCCATGACGTTCAAGAGTTAGATGTTTCAGGGATTCTAGCTACACAGATCTATACTTGGGTGGATGATGATATAGAAATGGAAACCAAAAGGTACCTATGTTCTTTATTTCTGCTCAGTAACTTTGTTGTATAAATGTGTATACCTAATGAACTCTAGCTTTCACTAGATTCTCTAAAGTCACATTATTTCGTTGTAAGCAGAGTTGGGGCTGCTGTGTACTAAACTGTTAAAAGGGGAGAGCAGAAGCATCGAAGGGAATTGAAGATTTAAAGGGAGTGGGTGAAAGGACCTGAAATCATTTAGATGTGAAGGCATTGTTTATAACTTAGAAGTAAGAGCTGAAATCAAAGTAAAAAATGTAAATATCAATATTACAGCAGTCAGCTGCATAAGAATAAAAACTTATAGTTACTTTCATTCATTCTTTTGTAGCTCAGAAGATTTCTTGGTTATACATGCTCGTGATGATTTAACAGCCGTTCAGGGTACAACACCGTATACACACAGTAATCCTGGCACTCCAATCAACATGCCATGGCTTGGTAGTACACAGACTGGCAGAGGAGCATCTGTGGTATGTAAAATTAAAAATACTTTAATACATGTGTAAGAGTCCTATCTTTACTCCAATTAATGGATTTAGTTCTTTAAGTCTTACATGCGGAAATTATACATTTTAGCTAGAATAGTATACTTTCACTTGAGAAGAAAATCAAGCAAAATCTGACATACAGAAGAACTAAAACGTAATTTTTTGTAGTGATGTAGGATCTACTGGAGCTCTGATACTGAAGGGATAGAGCTGATACACAGAACCAAAGAAACCCAGCACCATTAAAATTTTCAGTGGTCTTGTCAACGGTGGTCAGTCCCACCCCTCTCACCACCAATTTCACAAGTCCTATAATGCCATCTACATGTGAAGAGTGCTTTCCCTCCTCCTTTCCCTCAGAAAATTATTTCACTAAATAGGGAGAATGTTCAAGTAAAAACTCAACCATCTTTAATAATACCACATACTATTTCATGCTTAATGCAGTTCTGTATGACTTCTATGATATTTTAATTCTTTGAGCTATGACAGCCACTGTATCCGAGTTACCAGTGGTGTACTGGTTGTGCATAGTGCTGTGATCCAGCAGCCACTCCACAGGAGAAAAATGGGGGTTTCTACTCCCATAAAGAGTTACAATCTTGCAAACTCTGTCCTGCCCTATTGTGTCACTATGAGTCGGCATTGACTTTATAGAAGTGAATTTTGGATTTGGGGGTTCTGTAGATAACTTGTGAAATTTAGAGAGAGCGTGCGGCTTAGGTCACCCTGCCAATTTTAAGATTTCATGTTGTAAAGCCCACCAGCTCCTTAATTCCATGACTTTTCTGTAGGGGTGTTTTGTTGTTGTTAGGTGCCCTCAGTTGGCTCCAAGTCATAATGACCCAGTCCACAACAGGATGAAATGGTGCTCAATCCTGTGTTTATGTTCGTTCCATCGTACCGAGGGTCTTCCTCTTTTCTGTAGACATTGTACTTCACTAAGCAGGATGCTCTCCTCCTGGTACTGGTCCCTCATCTCTGAAGTATGTGGGCCAGAGTCTCCCTATCCTTGCTTCAAAGGAGCATTCTGACTGTACTTCCTCCAGGACAGATTTGTTTGCACTTCTGGCAGTCCATGTTATATTTAGTATGTTTTACCAACATTTTAATCTAAATTCTTTTTTTGGTCTTCTTATTCATTGCCTAGCCTTCACATGAATGTGAAGCGATTGAAAATACCATGGCATGGGCCAGGTGCACCTTAGATTTCAAAATGATGACTTTGCTTCTTAACACTTTAAAGAAGTCTTTTGCAGTATATTTAATACGTCATTTGATTTCTTGACTGCTGCTACTATGGACACTGATTATGGGTCCAAGAGAAATGAAGTCCTTGAAAACTTCACTCTCTCGTGCATTGTGCCTCATGTTACATTATTAGTCCAATTGTGAGAGTTTTTTTCATCCTTATATTGAGGTGGAATTCATGCTGACACCTGCAGTCTTGACCTTCCTCAGAGAGCGCTCCCTATCCTCTTCTCTTTCCATCAATAAGATGGTGTCTTTTGCGTGTCTTCATCTACTCCTGATGCTACATTGTTTATATTGTCCAGCTTCTTGGAATATTTGCTCAACAAACAGGTCTTTCAGTGACATCAGTGTGTGTGATGGGTAGGAACAGGTGGGATTAGTAAGGTCACAGTTTGATTGAAGGGCAAAGAGATAAATGGCTCAGCAAGGCCCACCTCTCTCTCTTGCCTTCTGGTGATTGGGCCAGCATGCTGCTGCTTTAGCTAGTTCTCTGCCCCAACTTGTGAGCTACACTACCTGTGAGACAGCCAACCCGTGGATTGTGTAGCTAGAGCTTGAAGTTCCTTCAAGACCTGCTTTGCCACACTGCTGATGTGTACATTACTTGAGCTTAAAGCTGAAGGATCCTGTCATCTTGCATTGCTTGAGTTCGCATCTGGGCTTGCTTCACTAAGCTCCTGAGCTGCTGGCTTTTGGTGACCTGCCTACTATTTGCTGACTGTGGATGGACTGCCTGCTTACCCTAGGGAAGAATCAGCTGATTCCTTGACCTTGGACCCAGCAGCCCTTGTAAGTTGAAGGACTTCTAGTATATTAAACTCTTCCACAGAAGTGAGTTAAACTGAGCCCTATCAGCAGATGAAGATCCTGAGAGCTTTGCACATTCTCCTTTTAGGAGGCAGCTCTTCCACTCAGCCTTTCCCTCTGAGAAGCTCTTGCTCCAGCACACGTTCACACACTGTTCTACTGCCACACATAAGGTTTTTAATGAACAATTTGTTTTCAGAAGTGCTACCAGGCCCCTCCTGTTCCTAGTCTATTGTAGTCTGGACACTCCAGTGAAACCTTTCTACCATGGATGACTTTGCTACTGGTATTTGAAATACCAGTACAGAATCCCAGCAATACACAAGTCACTGCATTACGACAAAATGATAGACAGTGGTGGTGGAGTATATTAGTATTAAATTGAAAGGCAATTTGGAGATTATTCAAATGAAATGATTTGTTCATAGTTAATTTTTTTTCCAGTTGACATGCTAAAATTTATTTATAAAGCCAATTGATAGTATAATGGGGAACTTGAGGATTCAAAGGATAGTATAATCACTCATTTTTTTCCTTCCCATTTCCAGGTTCAGGAAATACAGTGACGTTCCTCCTCTAATACCTTTTTAGTCAATCTCTCTTCTACAATTTTAGTAGCTAGAGTACTCTTTTTTAAAGTACTAGGCAAATTGCCATTTCTCTATGTAAAACTTTCAGATTTCCAAATAAAACTCTTAAGAAATACTTGTCTTTGACATAGCTTCTAAGGCCCCACATGATCTAACCACTGCCACTCTCTAAAGCCGCATTTTCTTTCCTTCTATAATTTCCATAGCTTCTCCATCGCAAGCATCTAATCTCTTTATTCTCTCGTTCAGCTTTTTACAGTACTAATGGTTTTATTGTTTGTTTTGTACTTACTAGAATGTAAGGTCTGAGTCTGCCTGCCTGTGCATGCTGACGATCTATAACTAGAAGGTGATGTTTGACCTAGAGTTAGGTGCTCAAGAGGTATTTGTTCTTACTCTTAACAATTCCGACACTGAAATCTCCTTTCTCATTTCTTTCATGACTGATTTTTTTTCTCCTATCTAAATCCTAGCATATGTCTTTAGGTGAGGTAGTTTTGTTTGTGAACAAACCAAACTATGATAAGTAGTCATAGTCCCCACTCCATTTTCCAGAGATATGTACCAGTATAATAAGGTTTTCACTTAGGGACGCAACCGTAACAGCTGTGAGGATGGTGCAGGACTTGGTAGGGTTTCTTTCTGTAGTTCCTAGGTTCCTTATGAACTGGAACCAGCTCAACAGCACCTAACAACAACATGATGAAGTTGTTCATTTTTATGTAGGTTTTCTTAACTAGTTAGTTATTGCTTGATAACATTCTACATATCCCTTCAGAAACCTTTTCAAACTTGGTTCACATATTTTTTTTTTTTATTCTTAGAAATTTTAGCCAGTAAAAAGAGAAAATAAAGGAACTAGAACTTTCAGGCAAAAAGAAACATGAGATTTCAGCATGAAATTTACTAGAGTATCACACAGCCATTACTTATTTATTTGTGGTTGAGAGATGATGAATAAAATATTTTCTTAGTCCTGCAAGCTCTTATTGTATTATAAATACTAACAACTTAAAAAAGACTTCCTATTACAAATTTCTGGTGTTTTTTAGTATAACTATAAACAATATGTATTTTCCAGTTTTAAAAAAATTCTTTACCAGCCCCGCTGACCTTGTCCCATTCCTCCCTACTAATCTTCAGCTTCCCAACAGTATTAGATGAATTGAACAATTTAAAATTTTTTAAAATGTAATGTGCATGAGACTGCTACAAGCTTGTTTTTCCAAATGATTGCATTATCGCTTAAGTCAAGTTGCTGTATGCATAGGAAGTGTTTAGTAAATGAGAGCTCTCCCTTTTGTTTTATGTATTTATTTTGCTCTTGTTTGAAAGGCTTCTTAAATCACTCAAAGCTGTTTAAAAACTATTGTAAATAAGCAGCTCCAAACTATCAGTTCAAAAATTTATCCAATTTTCTTTTTGCCTCCCTTTTGTTTTTCACATGCTTCTGCTTGTCTTTTTAACCTTATATACTTACTATTCAGGATTATTGCAGTAAATTTAATGGGATCAGAAAAGAATTGTCCAAAAAAGATGTAAGACTAAATTCTTGAGGGGAATTTATTCTTAGATCCTGGTCCTATGATACAAAAACAGTAGGTGTGAATAACATATAAGAGCTGCTTTATTAAATTTCATTCTGGTTGTTATCTTTAGTAGCTCTTATACTGATAGGTGAAATTACAAAAATATATTATTTAGGTTCCTATACCAATTGGAATATTTAATCCTACCTCATATTACAACTATAAAATAATTATTTTTGTTTTTTTAACAGCTGATTAAGAAAGCCATTAATAATGTCAGAAGAATGACTTCTCATCCAACTCTTCCTTATTGTAAGTTAAAGATAATGAGCAATTTTTCATTCCTGTGTCTTTTTTCTTAATTAAAAGGCTTTTGTTTCATTAAAAGTCAATGTTTATTTTACTATTTTTGTAGAGAATGCTATCAACTAAAATCACCAGAATTGTATTAAAATGGAGAAAATTTTTGTTGAATTTAATAGATGTTAGCTCAATGGAGTATATTTATGGTATTTTAACTTCATATTTTAAGCTAGCAAATTTATATGTACACATGGAGTCCTTAAAAGAAAATACTCACAGCCATCAGGTTGATTTGGATTTCTGATTACCTATAGAACACAGTGGAACCGCTCCCTAGAGTTTCCAAGGCTATATATCTTTAAGTCTCATCTTTCTCCCTAAACAACCAAATCCACTACCATTAATCCATCTCCTAGTGGCCCAATAGAACTATTCCCTAGGAACAATGGAACTGTTACCAGGTGTTCTGAGACTAAGCCTTTCAGAAAACCTCATCTTTCTTCCATCGAGTGACTGGTGAATTTGAAATACGACTCTGGTTAGCAGCACAGTGTGCCATTAGCTACACCACTAGGGCTCCTTGATGAACTCCTTAAACCAAAAGCCAGACTTAACTGCCATCCAGTCAATTCTGACTCAGAGTGAGCCCATCGAATAGTGGTTCTCAACCTGTTGGTCGTGACCCCTTTGGGGTCGAACGACCCTTTCCCAGGGGTCGCCTGATTCATAATAGTAGCAAAATTACAGTTAGGAAGTAGCAATGAAAATAATTTTATGGTTGGGGTCGAACGATCCTTTCCCAGGGGTCGCCTGATTCATAATAGTAGCAAAATTACAGTTAGGAAGTAGCAATGAAAATAATTTTATGGTTGGGGAGGGCACCACCACATGAAAGGTTGAGAACCGCTGCTATAGGACAAGGCGGAACTACACTTGTGAGTTTCCGAGACTGTATCTTTTTATGGTCATAGAGACTTAATGCCAAAGGAACTCCTTAGACACAGCTAAATTGTAGAAGATAATAAAACAACTGCAACCTTGTGTTACATAGACCATAGCCATAATTTGTTCATTAATTGCCTCACTGTAATCAGTTTAAGAGGTCTTGGGTGATGAGACAAATGAATAAGCTACTGACTACTAACCAAAAACTTGGGCAGTTTGAGTCTTCCCAGAGCCATAGGAACGAAGACCTAGTGAGCCTTTGAAAGCACTATGGGGTGTAATCCAACTCTGAAATGGGTCACCACCAAGGGGAGTCAGCCCCGCAGTAGTTTTGTTTTGGAATAATCAATTCATTTCTTATTAATTGTCAGTTTATGTTTTTATCATTCATTAATAAGCATGGGAAATAGATATTTAAAAAGCACATATATTCTAAGGTTGGATGTACAAGTTTATTTTCCATTAATCTTTTTTAGGAAATTCTAAATTTTGTCTTCATTTAACAGTGAACTTCATGGGGAATTTAATGGAAGTGTTGAAATGATGAGAAATAATAGAAATAAAATACTGGTGGGTTAGAATCAGTATTCATTTTGCCATGTGAGTATTGCAAGCTGTAGCCTTTGTCGAGTTGAAAACTAGAAATACATACTTTTCATCCACAAGTCAGTGTAATGTGAAGCAAGAACAAAGAGCAATTATAAGGTTTGTAAGTAAGGAATCAAACGTGTTTTGTAAACAATGCTTCGATAATTACCACTTTAGACAGTGCTCCCTATAGCAAAAAATATTTGCCATTGCTCCAATCTGTCTCTATGTCGTAGGGATTGAAAGTTTCGTAGGACATTGAAGGCACCTCAGTTTTTTCTCAGCCCCTTTCTGACAGCTTATCAGTTTGTAATGAACAATCCCCTTGAAATAAATGGAGTCCCTTGCTTCAAGGTTAACTGATGAATTTATGTTCAAAGGTATCAGGTAACATGAAATCACTTCTGTTGTGAGGGGTAAGTACCTTGTTCAGAGACTGCTGAGTTTAGTTGAAAGTTAATTAAATATGACTGCCCTTTTTCCGGAATATCATTATTTCATGAGCAAGTTTCACAGGTAATAATTTCATTCAATAAGTGCTTTTTATGCAATAGAAATGTTATAGACAGAAATTTTAAGATTGGGCCCTGAAGTAGATACTTCATACTATTTTATTTTTTTATTTGGAGTAGATTTTAAAAATTATATAGTCACTCTAACCTAACTAAATTTTTACTTGTACTCCAAAGAAAATTTTAGAAGTTAAGCTACTGTCTGTACTAGCAGCCAAAAAGCTCACAGGAAAAAAAATTCCATCATCTTTTGATTTCATTTTTCCACAATATTTTGTAAGCACTCTTGCTTAGTTGCCTGAAGTCATTAATTTTCTCTTTCAGAATAGTAATATCTTTCCCCTTTCCAGTAAGTACTTACTGAGCTCATATGGTAGGTTGTATGTGCACGTGAATGAGTAAGGATGAAAAGGGCCATATAGGGTTGTGAAGACTGATGTTTGCACGGTCTATTAGTCTGTTGTGCAGATAATTTCCATCACTCGTCTATCATACGAATGGAACCAATAATTGCACTGTAGGTGGTTGCTCGTGAGCTTTTGAAACCACTGATGATATTCACCAAATTAGGATATAGAACATTGTCTTTTGAACCATGTTTTGCCATTTGGCCTTAATGTTCCCCAAGGCAAATCCCACAGAACCAACAAAAGTCCATTTATTTTACATTTGGTAATAAATGATGAAAACTTGGCTAATACATAACTAGCAACTTGCCAGCTTATATTTTAGACATTAATGTAATTTTTCACTATCACTATACCACATTCTCATAATTGTATATGAATATCTATTATATGCTTGGCATATTTCTAACAACTTTATTATATTATTTCATTTAATTCTCATACATATTTAGTAATTTATAGATTTATAGGTAAGGTAACAGCTCACACAGAGTATCACAGAATATGAGTATCACAGGCAAAGTGAAGAATTCGTAATTATTTAGCTTGTTCTATTCCCACATTGAAACAGATAATATATTTGATTTATTGAGTAAATTAGGATAACATAGAGATTATACATGGCATTTGAGTTTTTTTGTTTCATGTCTTAGATAATAGCCCTACTAATTAATGAATTCTTAGCCTGGATGGCAGACTATCTCTTTACTAATCCCAAGAATGTGCTATATTAAGTAGTTATAATAAAAATTACTCAATAAAGGCTATTAAAACACCTTTGAGATTATTTTAAAGAAAAATACAATTTGTCTTATTTACATATTTTTATTGTTTAGAAGATATGCTTGCAGTCAAAGGAAAGTACATAAAACTATTTGTGCTTTTGATAAATATTAAAGTAAATTTTATACAAAGAATTATTTGGTGGGTAATTTCTTTCATTAAGATTTTCACATTGGAGTAAAATTTTTCCACAAAATTATTATACTAAATTTGCGATTTCTCCCCCTCTTATAATACAGATCTGACAGGAGCTCAAGATGGAAGTGTCAGAATGTTTGAATGGGGCCATTCTCAACAGATAACCTGTTTTCGAACTGGTGGCAATTCAAGAGTTACACGAATGAGATTTAACTATCAGGGAAATAAGGTAGTATGTAGACCTATAAGTGTGATTGTATTGGAGGTGTGAAAGCATAGTAGTTTGTGTCTCTAAACAATATATGCTTGGTTTTGGATTTTTTAAAATATAATCAAGGAACGTTTAATAAGTTCAATTGCTTCTTTCTGGAAGTACATTGTTACATACCCATTAAAATTCACTTAATTAACTTACAGAGACTAGATGATTATAAGATAAAGTTTTTATTAGTAAATACTTTCACACCTTCTGTATCCTATGGAATCTTGTCATTCAAAGTGTGGTTCAGCACCAAGCAGCAAGTATCATCTGGTAGCTTGTTAAAAATGTAGAGTATTGTTCCCAACCCAACCAACTCACTCACTCCCTGCAGTTTAACCAGATTATCTGTTGATTTGTATGTATGTTAAAGTTTTGAAACACTTTAGAGCAGCACATCAATAAACTGCGATCTGACCTCTTGTTTAACAAATGACGTTTTATTGGAACAGTGCTATGTCTATTCATTTATATACTTTCGTGTGGCCCTCTGGGTTAAGCTATGGGCTGCTACCTTTTATGTTAAATCCACCAGTCACGCCATGGGAGAAAGATCAGGCTATCTGCTTCCAAAAAGATTTATAGTCTCCCAAACCCTAAGGAGCAGTGCTGTGTCCTCTAGGGTCACTGGGAGTCACGGTTGCTTCACTGGCAGTAGGTTAGGTGTATGGCTAATTTCCCACTATAACAACAGAGTGCAGGAAGACAGAGACTGTGTGACTGCCAAGCCTAAAATGTGTATTATCTGGCTCTTTAGGAGAAAGTTGGCCAACTTCTCCGCAAGAGCATACTTTACTATCTTCCCTTCTTATACACTACCATTTACTCAAATAGTCTCTCTGTGCCCCTCCTATCTCACTAACGCTATTAAAGGGCAATTTCAACCTGCTCTTTGTCACCAGTATGAGTCTCCAATAAAAACTATCTTTGGCTTATGGCATCTTGCCACCCCTTTTCCTTCAGTCTCCCAACCTTCAGATTTCTTCATGCGTCCCCTGTCGGATGGTGCGCTGGAACCTTTTTGTCTACACTGTTTATCACACAGCTCTATTCTATTTCATAAAAGTTAGGGATGCTCTTTTAGTGTAGCTAAAAAGCAAAATTTTCAGAGCATATAATTTCTGAATATCAGTTAGCACTATTATTTGCTCCTTGATAGAAAACTAATGGTTTTTTTTTTGGCAGAGACCCTTAGAGTTTTACAGTCCTTTCCGTTGTATTCCATATTAACATCCTGAGTCTTTATACCTTTCCATTTTGGTTATTAAGATTATTGTACCTCAACTCATCTCTAATTAATCCTTAACATTACCAACAAACTTATATAACTAACAACATATCTATAAAACCTCACTAATAATTAAAGAAATGTAAATGTACCCAATGTTTTTCTTGTCTAAAATGGATAAATAGTTGAAATTTTTATAATACTGTCACTATGATATAACAAAAGGTAATTAAATCATCGTGATCATTTCAGATTGAATCTGTTGACAAAGCTTTCCAATTTCTAGATGTGTTTTTATAGAAAGGGAGACGTAGTGGCGCAGTGGTTAATTAATGTTTGGCTGCTAGCAGAAAGGTTCCTGGTTCCAGCCCACCAGCTGTTCAATCAGAAACCATCTAGGAAACCCTATTGTTCTGAGCTGGCACCAACTCAACAGCAGTGGGTTTGGTTTTTAGTTTTTCCTAGGTAAATATTCAATGATATATATCAAAATATGCAACACTTTATTTTAATTAGAGAAAATGGACAATTGTCTATAAGAAAAAGTTCAAAATTAATAGCACAGCCTAAGAATAAGGTAGATCTCTATGCACTTATATAGAAAGATGGCTATAGTAAGTCAAAATGTAATTGTAAAACAGCACATTTGTTGTAACCTTGGTTTAAAAAAACAAAACCTAAAACCTATGTGTATGAGTGTTTGAATATACACAGAAAAATTTTTGAAAATAAACACATCAGATGATTAACATTTGTTCGACCTGGGGCAGGGGCAGGTAGGTGTACAAGGCAGACATCTGTTTATTTTACATGCATTATATAAATATACATTATTTTATAACATAAAGGAAAAAAATTAACAGTCTTATGCAAAGACTTCTTTCAACATTGACGTTTTCCAAGTAAAAATTGCTCTGACATTCTCCAGAATTGTTAGACTCTGATAATCCTGGTTTGTTCATCTGATTGTATGTTACTGGAAGTCCTTAATTTGTCTTTTTCAGAATGAACAGTGCTTTCTAAAACATGATAAAGCTTGGTCATATGAATTAGTATGTAATTACAGAACCTTGGTTTTGGATTATTGATAGAGAATATGCAGATTATAGAGTAGCTTCGTGTAGCAGAGTGTGTATGACAGGACACTCGTTTCCTTTAGATCCCTACTGCATTTTTTTAACACGGGAGCAACTGGGCCCATGCATAGGGAAATTGGAAAGTCATCAACCACATGCTTAAGAGTCAATTTATGAGTCGTAACGAGAATGAAAATATTAACATGAACTTTTTTATTTGTATTAAAATTTTTAAAATGATTTTCTCTAAGTTTGGAATCGTTGATGCTGATGGATATTTGAGCTTGTATCAAACAAATTGGAAATGTTGTCCAGTAACTGGAAGCATGCCTAAGCCATATCTGGTAAGCCAATAAATTTTACTTTTAAGAAAATAACAAATGTTATTTTCCAAGAATGTCTGTTTTAACCAAAAAATATTAAAACCAGTAAAAAAATGTTCCCATATATTTAATCCTATTACTGTAAGCTGTTGTTATTATGTGAAAATTACTGGGTGAAATACTGTAGAACATCCAGAGTCTTGGGAAATTAGCTCAAATAAAACCAAAATAATAATCTGCAGAGAACCTGACACCTGTGAGTCATATAAGCCATTTCCTCCCTCAGAAAGCGCCACCTGTGCTGTGGTTATTTTTCTCCAGTTCCCTCTTATGAATAAGGTATCCAATAGCTAGTACTATTGGGTTTTTTGCCTCCTTTTTGAAGAGCTAAAAAATATGGATGCATTTCTATTCAGGACTCTGAATAAAACTTCAGCAACTTCTTGACATTGTTTGTATTTAATGTATTCATTGTTGCCGTTTGTAAGACTGAGGAACACCTGTTAGGAAGAAATTAAGATTCTGGTAATTTGCCCTAGATTAAATGTTGGAATGGAGTACTAATTTCAGTGAAAGCCAGCAAGGAAGGGTTAGAGAAGCTATCTTGACAAGATAGTAATTTCTCATATTTTTATGACGCCAACAGATATAAGTATGCGAATTACATTCCCAGAGGAATTGTATTTTATCTCTTAAATAGGTAGATTGTATTTATTATAAGAACACATGATTTAGCCTTTTGTACAGATGGTCTAGGGAATGGGGAGGTGGCTCAAAAGATAGGTGTAGTTAACAAATTCATTTTTTATTAAAAAGAAAACTCTGAGCTATCATTGGGTGGAAGTTTTTCTTATAGACTAACCCTTCCATAATATACTGTTATTTGGTAGACTATTACAAAAAATGACTTTCTTTATGCTTTTGACTATTAGTAATATATTTTTACTTGTATTTAAACAATTTTTAAAGATGACTTTAATCATTTGCAGAAAATTCTCAATAACATTAGCTAAGATAATCAAGTGTCTGAGATCATCTAAAATCTCAGTTTCTGTCTTCCCATGAAACAAAAGTGTTATCAAAGGTATTAAGTGAAATATTTGATCTTCTTTTCTTTCCCTTTGTACTTTTTAGTTGAACAAAGTAAAGGAGTTTCTCGTAAAGGGTAATGACACATGCAGTTGACACAAATGGTTCTAGAAAAATAAATTAGGTGTGTGTCTATGAAAAAAGGAGAGGCAAAACAAATGTTAAAAATATGCAAATCTGGATAAAAGAATTCGAATTTTCTGTTATTCCTGCAACTTTTCTAAAATTTGTAGGGGGAATTAAAAAAAAAAAAAGACAACCAAAAACCACGTGATCACTTTTTGAATAATACACCTGTCCAGAACTGAAAGCTTTTGTGACTGAAATAACATTTATTTATAACATTCCAGACTTGGCAGTGTCATAACAAAACAGCCAATGATTTTGTCTTCGTGAGTTCCTCCTCTCTGATAGCTACTGCTGGTCTTTCAACAGACAATAGGTAAGAGATTATAACTGAAGTGTGTGCGTGTGTAGCTGAACTTATCCATTTATTTTAGACTGCTGTATTACTTTGGTTTATTAAGAATTGGTTTCATAGTTTTTCCCTTAAGTAATTCTATCATAAGGATTTGTTTCTTTCTTAGAACCTTTTTTAATATTCTGATCATACACCTAAAGAGAGTCTGGTACCCCTAAAATCAAATTCTATTTCTTTCTTATTTTTAAATTTTTGATGTTAAGACCACAAAAAGCAGTAGGGGGACAGTGTTTCCTTATTAATGCAATTAATTTTCCCCTATGTTATTCTCTCTGTATTAAGAAAGGTTGGGGTTACAAATTGGGAACTTTTATATATTGCATTGTTGATTAATCTTTGTAAGAGCCCCATGAGGTAGAAAATATCACTGTTTCACAAGAGAAAACAGGAACTCAAAGAGACTTCTTGTCCAAGATGACATACCTAGTAGCTGGCAACTAACATTGTAAGAAAATCTCTCTTCTCCACCCTCATCATCTGTCGCCCACTTTTGTTTTCCATCTTGTAGCTGCATTCTAAGACCTAGGCCCACTATCTTTGCCGAACATTCATATGTAGCTATGAAGTCATGCTTTGTTGTACGCATGGGATTATAGGAATATGGAGGCTATGGCCCATCGCCCATGAAAATTCATTACATAGGTTAATGTAATGAAATTTTTTTTGCAGCTCATGAAATGGAGTGAAGGCAAGGTCCATTCATACTAGAAAAAATTTTATCTGTATACAACTAATGTCTTTCATTATTTATGTACATAGTCCAGAAGTTAACAAATTTGATGTATATAAAATATTGTTTTCATATTCCTTCTTCATCTAATATTTTTATAATACATGTTATCCTAAGGTAACACAGTTTTATAAGGTTCTTTTTTTTTAGTTTGTGTACAAATAATTGCTATATTGGTGATTTATATTTGGTGCTTCTATAAATCTAGGAGCCTTCTGTGAGAGCATTGCTCCAGTGTTACATAATTATGTGGTACAGAGTTTAAAATCTTTTTCATCTTCTTTTAGTCTTTTTTGTCACAAAATGCTTTTTTTCTTTCCAGGAACATATGTTTGTGGGATACTCTTGTTGCACCTACCAATAGTTTAGTCCATGGTAAGTTTTATAAGCATCACTCCTATCCATTGCCAAGTGGAAATTCTGTATATTAATCTCTAATCAAATATCGGGCTCCAGGTGCAATTACGGTTCGTCATTCCTCTTGTGATCACCCAGAATTTCTACCTAGGCAGTAAGCTAGGGAAATTTTAGGTCATGCACAGTTTGTTTTCCATCTCTGAAATCGTCTGTGTTGACCAGTGTCTAGTATCTTGAACCATTGTTTTTGGTAGTTAACTGGATTATGAATTATTTCTGGCAGGCAAAGAAATCTGGTCTTTTTTTCTATCTTGACAAGAAGTAGGAAATTTTTTTTTTTTGGGGTTAAGTGGTTCTTACTTATTTTTGTTTTTTCACTTTCAGCTTTTACCTGCCATGAGAGTGGAGCCACGGTGTTAGCATATGCTCCCAAACATCAACTGCTGCTATCAGGTGGCAGAAAAGGCTTTACATGTGTGTTTGACCTTCGCCAACGACAACAGAAGCAGCTTTTCCAGAGCCATGACTCTCCAGTGAAAGCCATCGCTATTGACCCAAGTGAAGAGTACTTTGTTACAGGATCTGCTGAAGGGAATATCAAGGTAAATACCGATGCCACAATGTCTGCACAATGGAAATCTT